>NW_020954564.1:22755995-22820185 GCF_900497805.2 Vombatus ursinus
CCTTACCTCTAGTTATAGAACCAACAAAAGCTGCATTTCCAAGGTTTCCAAGGCATGAAGACACTTCTTGCTAGTCTTTTTTTAAAGAAAAAAAAAGAATGCTTTTGCATTTGATGACAAATGAAAGAAACTTCCTAGGAATATGATAAGTACAAAAGTAATACTTTTAGAGAGATTTTTCTCTTCTTTTGCCAAAAAGTCATGTGATAACCCAACTTTTTTTTTCAGAAACACTGATATTGACAATCTTAAATACACACAGTAAGACACGCACAAGTCAAGGCTTTTATTATAATGTTCACATCCCGTGGAATAATTTTTCCTTATTGAGGACCTATAATGGCCCTACTCACTGGAGGGTACAATAATACCTTAGTTGCTTGGACTGGAGGGACCAGAGAAATCAAACTTTGATGAAAACAGGGCCAAATTATCTAACATATTTATAAAGGAACAAGAGGCAGCCCATGGTCTAAAGCAGAGATGTCAAACACTGGGGCTTCAATGTGGCCAGCAATAATCCTGAGCATGGCCGGAACCAGATTAAATTGTAATTGGGAAATACTTAACAAAATAAATAAAAATACAATAAAACATAGATAATACTAAAGTTTAAAACTATATTAATATGTATCCCCCAGGGATCTTTATGCATGGATTAATGGTCTGTTATCTATTTGATACCACTGGTCTAAAGGAAAAAATACACTCTTTGGCCTAGCATTCGTGGCCCTCTACCATCTAGCTCTAACCTACCTTTCTGATCTTGTTCCAAATCCCTCTTCCTTACGCACTCCATATTTCAGTCAAACTAGCCTAGAGAGGGTTCCTTAATCTTGACTTGTACTCCTCCTGCTCCATGCATGTGGGCAGGTGAATTCCTCCACTCTGGACCTCCCTTCTTCCTTATCACTATCTGATAAAATTCTTTTTAACTTTAGGGCTGAGCTTCAGTGTCGCCTTCCACATGAAGTCTTCCCTGATCTCTTTCTCCTCAAATTTTCCTGGAGCCCTTTGTTTGGATTTCTCTTTGTACTCATCATATTCTACCTGGCATTATCCTTACATGTTATATCCCACAAGTTTATTGCCGGCTCCTTGAGGACAGAGATTAAGTTGTTTTTAAACTGTATTTCCAGCACCTAGTATATCGTAGGAGAAAGGGAAGGAAATAAGTATTCATTTAACTCCTAATGTGTGCTAGGCATTGTGCTAAGTACTTTACATATAGTATCTCATTTGATCCTCACGGTGACCCTGTGAGGTAGGTGCTATTATGATTCCAGTTTTACAGTTGAGGAAACTGAGGCTGACAGAAGTGACTTTCTTTTTTAATTTTTAATTTTTTATTAATTTATTTTTAGTTTTCAACATCCACTTCCATAAATTTTTGAGTTTTAAATTTTCTTCTCCTCCCTCCCTGCCTCCCTCCCCAAGATGGCAAGCAATCTGATATAGGCTCCACATATACATTCTTATTAAACATATTTTCACATTAGTCATGCTGTAAAGAAGAATTAAAACCAATAGACAGAACCACAAGAAAGAAGAAACAAAACAAAACATAAGAGAAAAAAAGAGCAAATAGTATGCTTTGATCTGCATTCTAGCTCCAAAGTTCTTTCTCTGGATATGGATAGCATTTTCTGTCATGAGACTTTTGGAGATGTCTTAGATCCTTGCATTGCTGAGAAGAGCTAAGTCTATCAAAGTTAGTCATTGCTTAACGTGGCTGTTACTGTGTACAATGTTCTCCTGGTTCTGCTCACTTCACTCAGCATCAGACCATACAAGTCTTCCCAGGTTTTTCTGAAGTCTGCTTGCTCATCATTTCTTACAGCACAATAGTATTCCATTACATTCATATACCACAATTTGTTCAGCCATTCCTCAATTGATGAGCATCCCATCAGTTTCCAATTCTTTGTCACCACAGAAAGAGCTGCTATAAATATTTTTGTACATGTGGGTCAGAAGTGACTTTCTGAGGGTCACAGAGCTAGCAAGTGTTGGAGGTTGAATTTGAATTCATGCCTTCCTGACTCTAGGCTCAGTGCTCTGTACACTGTACCATCTAACTGTCTAAGTAAGCATTTAAGAAATATTTGTGAATTGAATTGAATTGCATTCAGATTGGCTATGATTACATTCTAAACTATTAAAAATTAACTAAAATCAATTATGTTGATTGAAGAGAACTGTGGCATGAATAGCCCCAAAGCATTTATTTTGAATTGAGAAAATACTTTTGTACATATGTATATATATATATATATACATACATATATATATGAGTCCATGTTCAATAACTTTATCTTTCTAATGAAATATTGCCAATGTTAAAGTTGGTAGTCATTTTCAGAACAAGCATCAGCAAAACAATGGTATGTGGAGGTGGCAGAGAAAAGTCAACTGAAACTTGATGTAAATTTATTAATTTTGTAAATATTTAATGATGCTCATTATGTAAAGATCCTCTGTGTGGTGTTGAGGGAGAGACAAAAATAAATAAGATTTGGCCTTGTCTTCAAGAGGGCTACAGTTTTATAGGGGAGATGAGAGTGCTAGAGAAGGGACTGATGTTTAAAGTAGAGTTAAAACCAGATGATCTCTACGTTCTTTTCCAACCTCTAGAAGTCTCTATATATGACAGGGTACCCTGTCTTCCCATGTAATGCAGGGAATGTAGTCATTATTCCAAGGATCTCTTTCATTAGATCATCTAAATCTCATTAAAAAAATTCGTTTCAAGTTCTATATGTTGTTCACAAATCACTGTAGCCTGAAGAATACAGTAAAGAAATGGATTAATAATATACAAAAAAACATGGCAAAATGAAGAAACATTAGACACATGTGTTGTAGTATGCAACATCCCAGTTGCTTCCCAGCTCCAGTCCCCTTTTCAGGTTGGAGCCCATTCATTTTCATTTTCTCAACGTGTGTGTGTGTGTGTGTGTGTGTGTGTGTGTGAGGGAGAGAGAGAGAGAGAGGGAGAGAGAGAGAGAGAGAGAGAGAGAGAGAGAGAGAGAGAGAGAGAGACATCCTACAGGTTCATATTGTATAATATTCCTTTCCTCCTCTAGTCAAGGGGGAATAAGGCACAGGTAGTTGGCTCATGACAGGTTGTCCATACTAGAATTGAGGATCACTACAGCAGCTTTTGGTGATTTTGATGGTCATAGTTGTATAGGCAAATGACAGCAGGATCCATGACTCTAGGGTCCTGGTGTTCCTGGATCCCAGAAACTCAGTGATGCATTAGGCTGGCTCATGCACCTGTCTATTCCTGCAACCCAGCACTGAAAATGAGTGCTACTCGAATGTCCCAAAGGGGCTCTGTGGGGCACTGCCTGACTGTCACAAATGTAATATCAACAAATGACTGGGGGACAGGTATGGCTGTGTTTTGGCCCCATCTGTCATTTATTTCTCTCTCCGCATTTCCTTCAAGCTCCTTCCTGCTCTCTGCCTCTTGATTCTCATTCACAGTCAAGTCAGTTTATGCTGGTATTGAGTACAAAGAGAAAGTGTCCCTGTTTTATCAATGCTCCTTTAGGTACATTTTAACTGACCACTAATATATCATCCTGTCCTCATTCCAAAGTTTCTAGGACTGTACTCTTAAAGACATGTCCCCTATATCTATGTACAAAAATACCCTCAATACATCCGGATATTTGTTACTACATGGGAAGTGCAGTTGAGGTGCTATCAGTATCAAAGGAGTGAGGAGTCACTTGTAATGACTGCCACCCAGATTTGGTTTCATGGAGGATGAGATCTATGAGATTTGAAGGATGGGTGAAGAATGGGTAGTGGAATTTTTGGCAAGTAGAGGATGGGGAAGGTATTCCATAATGTGAGAAATATGAGTAAAGGCATGGAGAAAGGAAATCTCAGCATGGTTTATGGAGAGAAGTAAGAAGTAAGGCTAAAAGATAAGATCATAGGATTTAGTTCTTGGGAATCGTTTGGTCCAATTCCCTCACTTTCTAGTGGAAGGGATAGAGGCTAAGAGGAGGGAACTGACTTATTATACTTGTTATGTACTTGCTATCCAAGTTATACACAGTAGAGCCCAGAGACAGGATTTTTAGACACCAAGTTCACTGTTATTTCCATTACATCCCCCCAGTTTGGGGCTAAATTTTGATGACCTTTGAATATTAGGCTAAAGAAGCTTAATATTTTCTTGTAGGTAATGGGGAGCCACTGAAATATTTTGAGTAGGGGAGCGATATGGACAGAGCCGTGTATTAGGAAGATTGCTATGGTAACCTGGTTGAGGTGGATTGCAGGGTGGAGACACTCCAGGCAGGGAGAGCAGTTAGGAGGCCATTGCAGTAGTCTAAGTACAAAGCAGTGAGGACCAAGCTAGGGCAGTGTCAGTTGAAATAGAAACAAATAACATGGCACAACTATAGATGTGGAGACATTTCCAGAATAGAATAGAGGACTTGCTAACTAATTAGACATGGGGGTGGGGTAAAGGGAAGTGTGGAGACAACTTCTGCATTTCCATCCTGGGTTTCTAGGAGGAAGGTAATATTATTGACAGAGATACTCAAGTCAGGAGAAGGAATAGAATGAAGATGGGGAAGATGAGTTCAGTTTGGAGCATGTTGTGTTTGAAGGACCAGTGGTACATTTAGATGGCAATATGCAGTAGGTAATTGGAGACATGGATCTGTCATTTAGGGCAATAAGTGGATCTGAATATAGAAATTTGGGAGTCAAGAGGAGAGGAGAGGAAAGGAAGGGGGGCAGGAATGAAAAGGAAGGGAAGAGGAAGGAAGGGATGGGAGGGAAAAATATATATGTGTATATGCACATGTATACATAAACATACACACTAATAGCTATATGTATGTATGTGTGTATATATTCATATGTATATATATAAATATAAATATATATGTAGAGCACAGAGAAGAGGACAGAACCTTAGACTGGTGCTCTCTGTACTGAATACCACACTTCCTCTGTGTCCATGTTTGCCCATCTACACGTGAATGTAGTTATCTAATGGTCAAGAGGCAGCTGTTGGGAGGCTGTGACTATGGGGAAGAATTCTACATGTTTCAATTCAGTTCCGGCAATGTGGTTAGTTAAATGAGTGTGATGACTTGTAAGGAATATTTCAAAGGAATGATAAATTAGAATGATGCCTTCATCAGTGTTCATCATTGGTGACTGTGAGCAACTCTGCATTTCCTAAGTATTTATCTTCCTGGTGGTCCTCCTCCACATGGAGCTAATCCTTTCCCAATCCAGTTGATATAGATTCATAGTAGTCAACAAGCATTTATTAAGCACTTTCTATGTTCCAGGTTCTGTGTTAAGCACTGGGGATACAAACAAAGGCAAGAACCCAGCCCCTGACCTCAAGGCCTCCTGAAAAAGGTAGAATTTGTTCTGAGTCTTAGTGGTGAGGGGAGAGAGAGAGAGAGAATTTCAGGCCTAGAGGACAGCCAGTGAAAAGGCATTGAGTCAGAAGATGGAATGTCTAGTGCAAGGAAGAGCAAGAGGCCAGTGTTGTTGCTATTTAGGTACTTGTATCCTTTAGAATAGCAAGAGTCCTTGTCTTAGAATTAAGAGACCTGGGTTCAAATCCTTATTCAATCAGTTTGATCATTTTTATTTATACAGTATCTACACTTCTCATTTTCCCTATTCCCCTCCTTTGATATTTTTTTAAAAGGAGAAATAAAGTGCATTCAGCTTTATGATAAAATCCTAAGTGAACTTAAAAGGAGAGGGAGGATTTCTGAAAAAATCTAATGAAAAGGAAATGGAAAAAGAGCAGCAAATTGCTAGTTTGAGATGATATGAAGAACTTTTGGTTGGAACTCATCCTCCCATCTGTTAAAACATGTCCCCATGAAGGTAGGTGGGTCCATATGGGTTTTCTAAGTGTGTGGGAGCACCTCATAGGGGCAGGGATAGGTGTCTCTGAAAGTTGACTGACTCCTCTCCAAAAGAAACCACGCTTTCAGCCTTGAGAGGATCAAGAGAAGAACTGTGGCTGGGCACTTGCTCCTTCCCTTGCCTGTCTCCAAGAGGAGTTTTGGGCTAGAATTGTGTTCGTCTACCTCTTTAACTATTGGTAGTCCAGGCATATGAGTCTGATTCGGAAGGAATATTACTTCTCTGGTTGCTGCTAAGGAGAAGGGGTGCCCTGAACTTATACTCACTGACTTAGGTCCTTCCTAGCAAACACTGGTTTGCTAGACCACCATGAGTAGTAATTAGTGAATAAATCTATTTATCTAAGCAAAACAGCAACCAGAACCTGGAGAAGATATACGGGTTAGAACAAATCAGAATATACACAAGAATGAATGAACTCTTTAGTTGGAAGTTAAAGGAGCCAAAGAGGTTCATTCTACTATGTCTAGGATATAGGCTAGAGATTTTGAGACACTGCTTTCTCCTAAAAGTCTGCAGTTAGATGGTGCAATGGATAGAGTGCTGGGCCTAGAGTCAGGAAGACTCATCTTCCTGAGTTCAAATATGGCTTCAGATACTTCCTAGCTGTGTGACCCTGGGCAAGTCACTTAACCCTGTTTGCCTCAATTTCCTCATCTGTAAAATGAACTGGAGAAGGAAATGGCAAACCACTCCAGTATCTTTGCTAAGAAAACCCCAAATGGGGTCATGAGGAATTGGACACAACTGAACAACAAAAAGAATAGTAATTGGCACTTTGACTCTTCTGAATGTCTAAATGTCCCATGACCTGATAGGGATCATCAGCATTTGGTGCTGACTTCTTTTAGTTCCCAGCCTCTCCTTAGAGCTCCTGCCTCATTTCTCCTACTATCTAATTGACATTTCCAAGATCTGTGGTCACTTTAGAGGAAAATGGAGCTGACAGCAGGAACTCTTCTCTTGAAATTGGAGATTGGCAGCATCCTGCTCCCAGGGCACTTTTTGTGAGCTCAGAGGTCAGCAGGATTAGTGGTAAAGGAGGGGATAGATAGCTTCAGTGAGAGAAAGTCCCTAGTCTGGCATTGCCTTACAAGAGCTGGGGTGCAAGCAAATTGTCTGCCATAAGATAAGGAAAAATCTAGAGGCTTGCCACTCACCCTCCCCTGTTCCCCAGGTGTTGGCCAAGAATACATTGAAAGTCCGAGGAAGATCTGCCTCTGCAGTTGGTTTTGACTGTCTGAGAGAGCTGCCTAACACTGCCCATTAAAGAGTAATCCCTGATAAAACCCCTCTGGCATGGATGAGGACCTGAAGGAGGGGCTATACCTGGAGATACCCACTGGGAACAGCAAGGAAAGGACTCTGACCACTAAGGACTGTAAGTGGACTGTGAATCTATATAGTGCTTTGGAGTAGGGTTGTATGTTGGGGAGGGGGTATATTTTGCTTTTTTTTATCCTGCTGCCTCTTTTTTTCTTCATTATTTAATATTTTATTTTTTCCCCAATTACATATAAAAACAATTTTAACATTCTTTTTGTTTTCAAATTTTGAGTTCCAAATTCTTTCCTTCCCTCCCTTACTCCCCCATTGAGAAGACAAGGAGTCTGACATAGGTTATACATGTGTAGTCATGCAAAACACATTTCCATGTAAGTTATGCTGTGAAAGAAAACAGACAAAAAAATCCAAGAAAAATAAAGTAAAGAAAAAATATCTTTGATCTGCATTCAGGCTCTTCTAGTTCTTTCTCTGGAGATGGACAGCGCCTTTCATCATAAATCCTACAGTATTGTCTTGGATCGTTGTATTGCTTAGAATAGCTAAGTTATGCATAATAGGTCATCATACAATATTACTGTTACTGTGTACAATGTTCTCCTGGTTCTGCTCATTTCACTTTGCATCAGTTCATGTAAGTCTTTCCATGGCTTTTTTCTGAGAGCATCCTGCTCATCATTTCTTAAAGCACAATCGTATTTCATCATAATCATATACAACTTGTTTAACCATTCCCCAAATGATGGACATGCCCTCAATTTCCAGTGTTTTGCCACCACTAAAAGAACTGCTGTAAATATTTTTTGTACAAATAAGTCCTTTTCCTTTTTGTTTTTTTAATGTCTTTGGGATACAGACCTAGTAGTGGTATTGCTTGGTCAAAGGGTATGCAGGGTTTTATAGGCTTTATGGGCATAGTTCCAAATTGCTCTCCAAAATGATTGAATCAGTATACAACTTCACCAGTAGTACATTAGTGTTTTAATTTTTGAGGGGGTGTATTTTCCAAGTATCCTGTTTTATTTCCTTTGCTTCTTTGATGTTTTTTCTTTAATTTTGTAAACTACTTATAAGGATAATCAGTGTCAAGGGGTTGTGTTGTGTAGTGATTTTCCCATATTTCCTGGGTAGATGCTGTAAGTCAGAGAAGTAAGAAATCCCTAAGTGAAACGGGGCCCTTTGTATTATGAAGGCCTTTGACCTGAAGGTTATATGTTCTTGGTACAACCATCCTTCTAGTGACTTAGGCTCAAAATTTGTCATGTCTAACTCTTCCTTGTCCTTTATCACCCTTTCCCCATATCTGCTCAGTTTCAAATCCTGTTGATTCTACCTTCATATTTCTCATCTATTCTTTCCTTTTTATCCTTGTAACTATATTGCTACCTATTCCCAGATCTAAGTTTTTCACTTTTCTGTCTCTGGACAGAATTTATACATATATACACATGTATTATACATATACATATATATTATACATATACACACATATGTACACATATACATATGGTTGTATGTGTGTATGTGTATAATACACACACACATATATATATGTACTTACATACCCATATACTCCTTCCTTTTCTTTATCTGATAAAAGAATAAAATCTGCCTCTTCTATCAATGTCAGGTCAAATGCCTTCTTTCATCCAGCAGCTGAATACCCTCTCTCTCTCTTTAAAGTTTTATTATTTTATTGTTTAATTCACATTCTATCTTGGATCATACTTCTCAATGTACACATAAGCTCATTGAAGACAAGGTCGATGTTGTTTTTCACTTTATATCCTTTGTTGTAAATAGTATCTTTCAAATCTGGGGATGGGCCTGGATCTGCTTTCACTGACATAGGGAATTCCCCGTGAGGAAACTCCCTCTATGCATGGAGAATGGCACTTTCTCTGCAACTTATTATAATCTTAAATTGTTGCTTGATAGTACTGAGAAGTTAAGGGATTTGCCCAAGGTCTCACAGCTAGGATGTGCCAGAGGCAAGATTTGAACCCAGGTTTTCTGTACTTGGAAGCCATATCTCTACCACATCACCAAGTCTCTCTCCCTGCACATAGTAGTTACTTAATAGATGCTTATTGCATTGGCCAGTATGATAAATTTGATTATTCAGGGGACAGACATTTTAGCTGGGTTTCATAGTTTTAGGAGTTGGGCAGTGGTGGCACTGGGCTTGGTCATATCAGGGGCTGGACTGAGCTGGCTGAATGCCACAGTCTGATAGAAGCTGGTGTATTGGGAATGGGAGTCGGAAGGAGGAGTTAGTGGGTCAGAAGGTCTAGAGCAAGCTGAAAGTCTTAAAATCAGGAAGTCAGCAAGGTTTAGAGGACCAAAAGATCTCAGAAGTTAAAGCAGGCAAGGTCATTTGAAGCAGGATTCTAATGAACAGAGAACATCTGTCCAAGTCTGAACCTAAGGCAAAAACTTTTAGTCTTCTGCCCTTAGCCTACAATTATCATTCCTGTCCAGGTGGGGTGTGGTTTCAAGATTTTGGTGGTATGTGGGAATAGTGGTTGCAGATGGTTAAAAAAAAAAGCATGTGCAATAGCCTTTGTAAGGGATGGGGAAACAGAGGAGGAGGGAGGACTGATAGGTAGGCCCTGTTGGGCACTGTTCTTTAATGGGGTCTTTGGAAGTTTCAGAGAGAAAGGGACATAATACCCTGTGCCTAGTGTTTCCTGGTGGAGACCCAGACTCACACTCGACTTGGAGTTTCCTGGTCTGTGCTTTGAGAGCAGATGTGGGTAAGGAAAGCCAGTGGAGAACGGGCCTCAGAGAATGAGATTTTTCTGATCAAACCAACTTCATCTCTCTGTACATTGCCTAGGGATTGGGATCAGTGTCCCCACTGTCTATGAGACTAGTTAGCTTGTCCCTTCGTCATCTGTTTACATATACTAACACTTCTGCCTACCCTCTCTCTTCTATCATTTAAAAATTGCACCCTCAGTTTAGTCCTGATCTCTGAGAAATTCTTGTCTTTTGCACAGCAGATACAGAAAACAAAATTTTTATACTTAACCTGCATGTCCCCTGCTCCCACCACTGCCAAAGGTCTTGCTTCTTATGAACATTGTTCTCACTGAACCAGAGGAATTATTAACGAACACATGAGCAAATGATCTGTCTTTTCTAGAGACCATAGGACCTTATTCACTACAGATCAACTCTCCATCATACTCATGCTGTAATTTAGGCATGTGGCCAAAAACCAAATGTTTATGGGTCAGTGTCTACAATTTCATACTCATTCAACTCTTCTCTAGTTTACAGACTTCAAGATCATACCCAGCAGGAGTATTAATGTTGCGCGGAATCACAGGGCTCAACACAATCTTTAGGTGTTACTGAATCTATCCTGTCTCCAGGTATGGCCACTCCTCAGTTACCCCAGGCAGACAGAGCATCGATTTTATCTTAAATATCTGTAATTAGGATGTGATTGATCTTTGTATCCTCAGTGCTGAGCATAGGCTTGCACATAGAAGAGCTTAACAAATGTTTATTGAACTGGATTGTGGTGTCAAAGAATTTCAGAGTTGGAAGGGAGATCTGGAGCCACCTAATCCCGCCTATAACCAAAAAAGAATCTTTTCTACGATGTGCCTGACAAGTAGTCATGAAGCCTTTGCTTGAAGACCGCCAATGAGGCAGAACCCTCTCTCTCTCATTCTACTTTTGAATAGCTCTAATTGTAAGGAAGTTTTCCATTACATCAAGAAATAACTTGCCTCTTTGTGGCTTCCACCCATTAGTCCAAGTTCTGCACTTTGGGGCCTAGCAAAATAAATCTAATTTCAGGGGTGGGAAACCTGAGGACCCTGTAGGTCCTCAAGTGCAGCCCTTTGATTGACTGCAAACTTCACAGAACAAATCCCCTTAATAAAAGGATTTGTTCTGTAAAACTTGGACTCAGTCAAAAGGCTACACCAAAGTATTTAGAAGGCCACATGTGGCCTCGAGGCTGCAGGTTCCCCACCCCTGGATAGCCCTTCAAATACTTGAAGATAGCCATAGCCTAATCCCTCTCCCTGTTCTCCTCTTCTCCTGACTAAACATCTCCCAGTCCTTCAACTGATCTTTTTATGGCATAGACTTGAGGTCCTTCCCAATCCTGGTTGCCATATCCTGGACACTTTCCAGTTTACTATCATATTTACTAAAATGTGGTACTCAGAACTGAACAGGATATGCCAGATATAGTCTGAAGAGAACAGTATGTAGCAAAACTATTACCTATTTATTTCTGGAAGCTATGCCTCTCTTAATGCAACTCAAGATCTCATTAGCTTTTTATGGCTGCCATATCACATGGTTAATTCATGTTCAACTTACAGTCCACCAAAAATATCCAAATCTTTTTCAGTCAAACTATAATTTAACCATGCCTCCCCCATCTTGAATTTGTCCTTCATCTTTTAAATTGAGAAATGTTGATTCATTTCCACAATATTAGGGCTAATCAGTACCTGTTTTTTGGTCTGATAAATTCCCAAGTCAAGCTCTTCTTATTCCCTGGGAACTGTGAACATTGCCCTTAGGAGTAAATTGACTTTTGGATGTCCATGGCTGAAAGACTATAAAAACATGATATGTCTATACTTGGGGGAATACTACTACTCAGAAGTCAGTCGATCAGTCAACAAGCTTTAATTAAGTGCTTACTATGTACCAGTCACTGTGCTAAGCTCTTGGGATACAAAGAGGTCAAAGTTTATTCTCCCCCCCGCCAACAATCTAGATTCGTATTTAATGTTGATGAGACTTGCTGAGTGTTTCTGACAGTGGCTTGTGATGTATTTTCTTCCTAGTATAGACACGAAAACTGTTCAAGGACTCCATGTGGTCACATGTATTAAGGTCCTATCACAAACCTGCCCTGATGGAAATTAGAGTACCAAAATAGCTTGTAACAAAAAAAAAATCCATGTGAAAGGGTTAGAAAAATGTCTATGAGTGGTCACCAAATAGGAAATAGGTTTAGAAACTCTTGGCATTTATATTGTTGATGAACAAAAGGCCAGAACAAGAAGGTAATACTCCAGGTTTACTCTGCTCTGCTCCAGAATACAATGTTCAGTTCTAGGTTCTGTATTTTAGGCAAGATATTCACAAGCTGTAACATGGTCAGAAAGCAGTGATCAGGATGGTGAGATGACAAGAGACCATGCCATGTGAATATTAGCTGAAGAAAATGGGGATGTTTAACCTGAAGGAGAGAAGACTTGATAGTTGGATGGTATGGGCAGAGGGAGCAGGATAGTCATCTTCAAGTATTTGAAGGGCTGTCACGTAGGGAAGGGATGAGACTTGTTCTGATTGGCCTCAGAAGATAAATCTAGGGACGATGGAGAAGCCAGGAAGAGGCATATTGTGGCTTGATTTAAGAAAATACTTGCTAACAAATAGAGCTACCCCAAAATGGAATGGGCTGCCCTGGAAGGGAGACTTTCCTATCACTGTGGTTCTTCACATAGAATGGTGGTGTATTTACGATCGTTCGGGATGATGTAAGGGAGATGTGTTAGACTAGATCTCTGAGGTCCGTTTTAAGTCTGAGATTTTGTGATTCTTTAACACAGTCCTTGTCATCTTCTGAAGCTGTAGAGCCTTAGATTGGTAGTCATCCTTGGTATCTAAGGTTATTGGAAGCTATAGACTGGGCTGTTGCCCAAGCAAGCCCTTCAAGGTTTAGGTGAGCAGAGTCTGAGGAAGCCCAGAGATATTTAACCAAACACTCAAAGAAACAGGCTTGCTGAAAATTGCAGAAACATATTATCTATCTATAGAATACTCCTATAAATTCAACAAAGTGTAAGGAAGCATATCTGTTCTGCCCTAATTATACCAATTGTAGGTAGCATACCCTCTGAGAAAATACTGAAATACCAAAGAAAGAGGAGCTCATACTGGCTTGGTTATTCATTGATTTTATTAGGGTTAATTAGGTTAATTGGGGGAGTATACTCATAAGAGACCACTTATCCTGGCTGGCAGCAGGACAAAGTAACATCATGGATCCCCACACCAACCCCAGGCCAGACCAGGTATTATATAGAAACAGAACAAAGAAGGCATATTGCCAGCGATGGCCCAGGGTCAAATGCAAGTTTGCCCATGGAATAGTAGGAGCTTCTTTTGCTGTTTACATTTATTCAAGGTAGTTTCTATTTTCTGTGAGACTCGAAGTCATGTTCCTAAGTTCTGCCTACCATGATACACAAGGAAGCATATCAGAAATGTTATGGGAAACCGTAGCAGTACTATTCAACAATGCATTTATACACTATACTCACTAAAACTTAAACTCTCTAAATTTGTGGTAAAGACCCAATGCGTGAAGATTTAGTGATCTCAACTCAGTTTGTTGAGATTTGATCCACACAGGGTTTTAATCCTCTTACATAAAAGCTAATATAGAGAAATGGGGTAGCTGAGATGGGAAGGCCTTAGTTAATGGCCTCCCTCCTCTTTTCTGAGATCCAAACACAGCCCTTGAATTATAGAAGCACTGCAGATCTGTTTGTTCTGCAATAAATAAAGGGCATAGTGACAAAGTGACATAATGGATAAAGTGCTGGGCTTGGAGTCAGGAGAACTGGCTTCAAATTGTAACACTGATGGTCTGGGCAGGTCACTTCACCTAGATGTGTCTCAGGCAACTGTAGACTTATCTACCAAGTCGTACACCAGTGACTGCAGTTCCACAGGCTTCTGGTATATACTAAGTAAGGGCAAAAGGCTCTTTCTGCCATACCCTCTGGGGAATCCTTGAACTTCTAGCTGGTAGTATTAACTTCTGTGCACAGTGGCTTAACTCTGCAGAACAAGCAATTTTTGGATCATAGCTTTAGAGTCAGAAGGAACTTCAGACTTTATCTAGCCCAACTCCCTCCATTTATAGGTGAGGTAACTGAGGCCCAGAGAGAAATCCTTTCCCCAAGGTCACAGGACAAAGCTGGGATTTGAGCTCAGGCTCTCTGACTCAGTATTAGTCAAATAATCAACAAGCATTTATTGAGTGCCTACTACATGTGAGACACTGTACTACTATGTACTGGGAATCTAAATATAAAAAAAATGAAACAACCCCTTCTTGCAATGACCTTATATTCTAAAAAGGGAAACAACCAGGACTTATAAAAGTGATAAAGAATAAACATAAAGAGAATAAACAGAAATACATACAAAATAATTCCAGGTCAGAGGGTCAGGGGGCAGCTAATATAAAGGCACAGAAGTTCTAAATCTTTAGCTTTTTGTGCTATGCCTGGCTGCATTTTTGATGCCAGCATGATATCTTCATTTCTTCTGCTGTGGTCTAATCCAGACTGAGATATTCAAAAGTGACTTAAACACAAAAGCATATAGTTTACCATGGTGGGAGAGAGGGGAGGAACGCAGGGTTTTAAGAAAGATTAGACCTTTATCTGCCTGTAGAATAAGATGACATGGGGTTGTTCTCTTGGCAGGTCATCAGTAGATGACCTTTTTGAGTTTCCAAAGACTTTTGACTTTGAGAACTTTGACTCTGACTCTGGGTCCAGTACAACTTTGCTCAAAGCAAAGCAAACTCTTTCCTGAGGACTAAACGCGTGTTTCAGCAGCCATCCGCTCCAGCACACCTGGGCCAACAGGGCCCCTCTGGAGTAGCCGCTCGGAGGTGCCTCCATTATTTATAGCATAGTGGCTCACAAATGTACTTAAGAAAAAAGGGATGATCTATTTTGTACATGCTCCTTAAAGGTATTCCATTTTAGCTCCAATTGTAATTTTTACCTTTTCCCGTAGAATTTATTGACACAGTGCCTAGCTCAGCCCTAATTTTTTGCATCATCCTTTTGTCTGCAAGCATACTCACCAGCCGCTTAATTTGTCATAGCCCTGGAGGTATCAAAACTAATGAGCTTTGTTTGAATAGACTTTTTCCAGTTCATCTAGCACACTTTGGGGTAATCATTCAGTTTCTGTTTGCTTCTGATGTGAAGCATTGTGGGAAATATAAGAAAATAATGGTTTAAAAAAGCGGTATAAATTGTTAACAGCCGCACTTTCCGCAAAGCCCTAAAGATGTTATTTTTTTAATTTCACTATTTATTGAAGTATTGAGAGTACCTTAAGTACAATCATTACAATATAAAATCAGAGGAGAATCTGATAAAATGCTATTTTTCAATTAGCCTGGAGTTTCTACCTTGCTTTCTCTCTCTCTTTTTAAAAGGAGTTCATAGCTAACAAATCTTTAAACAATCTACCCTCTTAAGATTTGGAAGTGGACAGATAATAACCGTGAATACATAACAGTGTGCCAGGATGGAGATTTAAAAATCTATTACTGGGATTACATACAGGAATGCTTTTTATTGGTCAGACAATTGCAGTTTCATTTTTATAAAGCAGTTCCCCATACTCCAGGCATGTATTTGAAGAACTTCCAAAGTGGGATGCAGAAGTGTGAGATGCATAAGCAGTTCTGGAAAGTGTCGGATGCTCTGTGTGACACCTGCTTTTAATCTCCACTTCCTAGGTAGATTTATCCTCAGTGCCAATTAGGGCGACAGTTTCTGTAAGAGGCTGTTTTATTTTATTTTATTTTATTTTATTATTTTTGCCCCTTCTGTTTGAGGATACTGTGTCTTTAACTCTGTTGAGTTTTCAATGACAGAGGAAACGATTGGGCAGTGAGTGCAGTTTAAGCTCATGAAAGGAAGGAAGATTCAGCAGAACCTAGAGTTGGTTTTAACTTTTCAAACTGGCTCCTCTATTTGATACCTAAATGGTCTAATAACCTTTTTTTTTTTTTAAAAAAATCTTTGTAAATGTCATGAATTAAAGATGTTGTACTCATTTTGGGGCCTGCTTCCTGCTGGCATCTTTGAAATAAAATTTTTAAAAGAAAAAAAATGTGATCTTCCTTGGGTATCTTAATGATGACCCTTCTGGCTGGTGGCACAGAGGACAATTTGTTGGAGTGAGGACTTTGGTTCTATGCATGGGTTTCTATTAATTTAATAAGCATTGGCTAAGCACCTACTATGTGCTAGGCACTAGTGATACAAGGACAAAAATAAAATAATTTATTTCAATTTGATGCCAGCATAGGCTCTTAAATTCCTTTCACTGGAGCCTAAGCTAGATGAAGGTATTCATGAATGACTTGGGGCATGGAGGTTGGGGTGGGACACAGGATAAATGAGGGATGCTCAAAAATTAAAGATACAAAGAAATACAATTCCAATGAGGAGGAAAAATGGGAGTTGTTTGAAGAGACCAATTTAGATTCATGGGTAACTAACCAAGAAACTTAGATTTTTTAAAAAAAGATATAGAAAATTGAAATAAGGTCAGATAACAGAAGAGATATATATATATTATATATATTATATATATTATATGTATATATATATGTATATATGTAAACATGGCATGCACCTGTAAAAACAGTGGAACGTGACTAAAACTTAGAGTGAATTGAGGCTGTGGAGGGAAACTATGGACAACAAGAAGAGTGGGTTGCTTGTTTTTTTTGCACTGGAAATAACAAAACCAAATTAACTAATGAGCAATTGGTACTGCAGGTAAAGGAAGAGAGCACTTAGCTGCTCTTAATAAATTCAAAACATTTGGCCCAGATGAACTTAATAGTTAGATCCTGAATGAACTAGCAAACGTGATTGCTTCATGAGTGTAAGATGGGGAAGGCATCAATAACAATTGTTCTGAAAATGATCAGTTGATTCTAGGGGACCACAAGCTCAATGGAAGTCAGCAGTGTGCTGTGGCAGTCAAACAAGCTAATGAAATATTAGGCAGAATTAAGAGCTTCCAGGAATAGGGAGGTGATGGTCCCATTGTATTCTACCAATGCCAAATCTCACCTGGAATATTTTTGTTCAATTCTGGATACCCTGGTTTAAGGATGTTGAGAGTGTCCAGAGGAAGGCAACCAGGATGGTGAAGAGTATCTAAGTTATATCAGGAGCATTTGAAAGAACTGGGAATGCTTAGCCCTGAGAGAAGACTTCGGGGGAACGTGATGGCTGTCTTCAAGTATTTGAAGGACTATCATGTGGTGGAGGGATTAGACTTCTGTTTGGCCTCAGAGCAAAGAGCTTGAAGCAATTAGTGGAAATAAGAAAACAGTTAATTTTGACTTGGTGTTGGGAAAAACAAAAGTGGGACAGGCTGCCTCAAAAGAGAGTGAGTTTCCCCATTCTTTGGAGGTCTTCAAGCAGAGGCTGGGTGACCACTAATGAGTTGGGTTATGTTGGAGATTATGTCTATGGGTTGTATTAGATGGGGCCTCCCTTCCAGCTCTTAGATGCTGTGATCCTCTGACTCTACTCTCAAGGAGAAATAAATTCTATGATGCTGGAGTTGCAAGATCCTGTGTTTGAGGAGTTAAAGATTGGAATTGAGCCTTCAGAAGTCATCCAGGTGAAATCCCAGCTCTGCTAAAGTCACCTTTATAACCTCAAGCGAGTTACCTCACTTCTTTGGGCCTCAGTCTACTCCCCATCTTGTCTTGTCCTACCCTAGGCAAGATCAGACCTAAACTCTCCTGTTTTGACTTCTTCTTGTTTTAAGATGTTCAGTTAAGTAAATTGCATAATTTTTCCCAAGCAACTTTTCAAAAGTTTAACTACTAACACTTTTTTTGATGGGATCTTTGATTTCCTTGGCATGGGGATCTCCTAGGGAGGAAATTC
Source organism: Vombatus ursinus (assembly GCF_900497805.2). Classification (NCBI taxonomy): domain Eukaryota; kingdom Metazoa; phylum Chordata; class Mammalia; order Diprotodontia; family Vombatidae; genus Vombatus; species Vombatus ursinus. Next base: position 22,773,932 of record NW_020954564.1, read on the forward strand.
TCTTCATCAGTCCAGATCAGTCCCTGTCTGTCACTTATAGTCTTAGAGAGTCAGTTGGAGGTACCAAGAGGTTGTGATTTGCCTGTGTTAGAGGAAGAACTCAAACCCAGGTCCTTCTAACTTCAAAACTAGCATTTTCTGCACTACTACCTCTCCTTTTCAGGATCTGAAACCTCTGTGCCTTGTCTTTTATTTTCCTCTTGACAGCTTTCTGTAGAGTTTTCTTTCTCAGTTCTTCAGTTTCAGAGCCTGGACTTCTGGGTGAGTCTTTAGACCAGAACCTGAATCTCATAGAAGATGATATTCCTATACCTACATGGAATCATAGGAAGAGCTGGAGGGGAACTTAGAGATCACTTAATCAATTCCCTCATCTAATAGATGAGCAAACTGAGGCTAACACAGGTGAATTAACTTGTCCGAGGTCACATGGATAACTAGTAGCACAATTGGGATTTGAATTCAGGTACTTTGAGCTCAACTTTACCAGGATACCTAACGACATCAATTGCACTTTTTTGTACAGTCCCCTCTGTCTTTATACTCTCCCTCCAAAAGGGGGTGGGATGAGTAAAGATGAGGCAAATATGAGAACATTTGACTCTTGGCCCATTGCCACCTCCTGCATCCTTCATTAATCTTTTAAGTTTTCCTGACTGTTGCTTAAAGAACAATTTACGAAGTCAATTCATGGGAAAGCTAAGTGGAATCTGGATCTCCTGCAGGTATTCCATTCTTTCAACAATCCAAAAGTGCCTCTTAGAACACTGGACTTCAGCAAGGCTCTGAGGATGCCTGAATGCCATTGAAAGACAGGTAGAACGAGATGGTTTGTGGGTGATTGAAAAGTAGTGCTTATATTGAAATTTACTTTCTTTTGCAGCTTTCTACTTTTGCCTTTGCCATCTTTCATTTGAGGAGAAGAAGTATTAAATGCAGTCCCATCTCACTATTGAGACATACACAAACGGTCAGAGGTGCTGCTGGGAACTCAGTAGCCCTGTACCCCAACCTAGGAGATGAGGAGGGAGAAGGGTAGGAGGCAATGAACGGGGGTAGAGGAGTCAGGGCTGACTAAATCCCTCCTTTTCTAGTTCAGTGAGTGGCAAGCAGCCAGATGTTCCTTTAACATAACCCTTTATCTGTCCCAGCAAGGACAAAGCATATTCTGCAGAGAAAAATCTTTGCTGGCAGTGCAGTTTCTTTTTTGAAGGAGAAAAAAAAATCCCAAACCTGGGGCTCTGGGTGGGGACTATACAAGTAGAAATCTTTCTTGAGTTTCCACTCAAAATGTGCGTGTGTGGTTTTATGGGTAGAATACTAGGTGGGAAGGAGGCAGTGGAACAATAGATATAGAGTTAGGGTTAACTGGAGTTACAGTGAAAAGGCTAGCTACTGGGGCAGCTAGGTGGCGCAGTGGATAGAGCTCCAGCGTTGGAGTCAGGAGGACCCGAGTTCAAATGCGACCTCAGACACTTGACACTTATTAGCTGTGTGATCCTGGGCAAGTAAGTCACTTAACCCCATTGCCTCATCAAAAAAAAAAAAAAAAAAAAAAAAGAAAGAAAGAAAAGGAAAAGACTAGCTACTTATCCTCCATGTGACCACTGGCATTCAATTCAATTCAACAAGAATTTATTAAATGGAGATGATGAAAAGGAAATAGTTCTTGTCCTCAAAGAGTTTATACTTTACTAGTCACTAACCATCTTTGAACCTCAGTTTCCTCATCTATAAAATAAGGATCATAATACTTGTACTCTCTACCTCACAGTGCCATTGTAAAGACTGAAGGAAATAAGGCATACGTGGGGGTATCTTGCTGCTTGCAACAAACATATTACAAAGCCTAGAATTTGCTTTTTCCCTTTCTATTCATTAGCATGGGAGACCAAAAAGAATATTAGGATTGATATAGCTGGATGACCTCAGACCCAGGCAACCTTTGGTTTATTGAAAGGGAAGCCCCTAAAATGATCCCCAAACTGGATATTTACAAGATTTTATAAGCACATTCTAATCGCAAGTCTGGTAGAAGGCAAGGACAAACAGTCTTACCCATGGTGAGTAGGAAGAATGCTTAAACCCAGAATACTAGGTCTGGTGCCACAGGCCTGAAGTCCAAGCTACTAGGAAGGGCAAAGCTGATTGGGTATCTATACTAAGTCTGGCATTAATATGGTGAACTCCTTGGAATCTGGGCTGCTGAAGGAGGGGAGAACCAGCCCATGTTGGAAACAGAGAAGGTCACAGCTTCTGTGCTGATCAGAAATGGGGTTAGGCCTAGTGGCTGCTGTATTTCCAGCCTGGGTGAGACCCAATCTAAAAAAACTGGTATAAAAATGTAGGTTATAATAGTGAATATATTGTTCACACAGGCCAATATCATGGTATTGGAAGTCCATGATGACTCCTAGATCCTTTTTTTGTTTGTTTTAGTGAAACATACCTAAAATATGCTTAATTTTTATAGGTACTGCTGATGACTCTTGATATTCTTTTGGGATGACTGATTTGGGATCAGTAAGCTGTTGGATAGCTACATGAAGCTAGAAATGACTTTGTTCATGTTCAGTTCCTCGAAGACCCTTCTAAGTGTCCAGGATCACAAATGGGATCTCTGTGGCTGCTCTTTCCAATCCAAATAGGGTCTTTATTCTCCTGTTTTCCCCCAACAAAGTAACTTTAGTGCCAAACAAAATGTATCTTGTTGCCATGGTGGCTTCTGGGAACTAGCTCCATCCTCTGAACATCCCTGCAGTTTAAATCATAGCTCAACATGTTCCTTTCAAAAGGACCTGATGTGTGTTTTCTGTGTCTTTGTCCCCTTCAGCAGGGGCAGTCATTCATCTTGTCTCTGACAGGGCAGTTTCCTTATTAATACCCTCTATTGGATTCATCAATCTATCAAGGAAAGCTCGTGAAGCAGTCAATAACATGGATCCCCAATCTGCTCTATTGAACTTTAGTTTAAAATGTAGCACAGCCTACTTCACACATTTCCTGGTTCACCTCTCCTCTCCTCCAGAAGGCAAAGGATTACAGGTGGGAAGTTCTGCTCAGTTGGTTTCAGGTGCCCCACGGGGAGAGGGGAGGAGGAGGTTTTTCTTTGCCAGGGACCTGCTGATTTTTCAATTAGCTAATTTTAATTCTAATAATCATAGATGACATTTGTAGGGTCCTTTAGAATTTACAGAGCCCTCTCACATCCATTATTTCATTGGATCATCATTGCTAAGCCACTTAACATAGCTAATTAATAGAAGCACAGCAATCCAGGTAGCCTGATTGCCAGTTCAATGCTCTTTCTATTTGTCTGAAGGCTTGGCCCCATGCTTGGATAGATCAGGTGGTCACCTACAGTTCAGGGGATCCTTTATCTTCACATATTCCTCTTGCCCTGCTATAGAACTTAACTGAGCTTCCAATCAGTCCTGGGGCATTTAGCATGCTGTTACATAGGCTGAAAGGAGATATGACTACAGTTTTCAACCCAGTGAATGCTGAATATGACCCGATGCTATGTACCACAATAAGGAACTTAGTGGGTGCCTGGACACCTCTCTCTCTCTCTCTCTCTCTCTCTCTCTCTCTCTCTCTCTCTCTTTCTTCAGATGTTGCTCCTGAAAAGTCTTAGGAACCACACTGTTTCTCTCCAAAGAAGCATTCTTTCAGCTTTCACTGGGTCAAAAACTAGAATCATGTTTTACTTCTGCATATGTAGCAATACTATATTCAAAAGGTCCCAGGCTGGGTTGGAAGCCTGGTTAAAAGAGCATGCATGAACATTATTGTTGCTTCCTTGTCTGGAGCAAAGTAATAGTGTTAGCCTGGAAATGGAGAAGCAGGATGCAGAGTGTATGTATTGGATTCTATGAGGACATGGGATGTCTACGACAGTGGGGTTGTCCACATTGATTATATTTCCTTCTTTAAAACTAAAAGGATTCTTGTAAGTGAAACAAAAATTTGTACCAATGGGCCTTAAAGCCCTTAGGATGCTGGATCTGTTTTAAAAAAAAAAGAATGCATTTTCGTAGAGATACTCCATTATGGAAAATATTTGCAAAAATTATTACAATTCACTGTTTTCTCCATCAAGGATAGTGGAATCACCATACTTAGACCCTAAATCACAGTCCCTGAGATGGTCATAGAGGAAGTAGAAATTACATTAAGAAGCACAAAAATGGGAGAAGCAAGTAGATTGGACTAAGTATAATAATAATAACGACAATAATAGTAATAACAGTAAAAATGATTGTAACTAGCATTTATATAGAATTTTAAATTTTGCAAAATATTTTTACATCTATTATCTCATTTGATCTGGTAACAACCCAGGGAGGTAGGTGCTATTATTATCCTCATTTTACAGATGAAGAAACTGAGGCAGACAGCTGTTAAGTGACTTTCCTAGGGCTACACAGCTAAAATATAGATAGAGGAGATCCAGCTGGAGGTGATACAATTGTGAACACCAATTTGAAACACCAATTTATTTATTTATTTATTTTCTTGGTTAGGCAATGGGATTAAGTGACTTGCCCAGGGTCACACAGCTATTAAGTGTTATGTGACTGAGGCCGTATTTGAACTCAAGTCCTCCTGAATCCAGGGCCAGTGCTCTATCCACTGTGCCACCTAGCTGCCCCTGAAACACCAATTTAAAAGGTATCAAAAGGAGGTGTGGGAAAAATCTCAGACCTTATTGATTAAAACAAAAAAAAGTGACCAAGAGAATATAAACAAATCTCAAACTATATGACACTTTCCTAGCTATACAGTGTTAATCATCTTCCTCCCAGATTGAAAAAGAAAAGGACCAATTTGTACAAAAATATTTATAGCAGCTCTTTTAGTGGTAGCAAGGAATTAGAAATTGAGGGGATGCCCATCAATTGGGGGAATGGCTGAACAAATTTAACCAGATGATTGTGATGGAATACTAATGTGCTGTAAGAAATGATGAGCAGGATGATTTCAGAAAAGCCTGGAAAGACTTACATGAACTAATACAGAGTGAAGTGATCAGAACCAGAACATTGTACACAGTAATAACAACTTTGTATGAATTGTGAATGTCTTAGCTCTTCTCAACAATACAATGATCCAAGATAATCCCAAAGGACTCATGATGAAAATTGCTGTCTGTTTCCAGAGAAAGAACTGATGGAGTCTAAATGCAGACCAAAGCATATTATTTTTCACTTTATTTTTTGTTTGAATTTTCTTCCATAAAATAACTAATATGGTAATATGTAACTGTATCAAATTGCTTACCATCTCAGGGAAGGGGAAGAGGAGGGAGAAAGGGAGAGAATTTGGAACTCAATTTTTTTTTAAAAATGAAGGTTAAAAATTGTTTTTACATGTAATTGGGGGGAGGGAAATAAAATACTGTTTGAAAAAGTAATCTTCATCTTGGAAAATCACTTCAGCTCTGGAACTCATGCATCTTCAATACACTCTTCCCCTTGGCCCTTCCCTCTTGGAGGGAAGGAAGGTTTGGAGGGTGAAGGGCTCATCCCAGAACCTTCATGTAAGGTGGGCACCCAGGTCCGCCATCTCCATCTCCCATCAGACTGCGCTCCTCTGGACTTCTCCATCATCCCTCCCCCAGAATAGGTGAATTCTCCTGTCCTCCGCTTCAGCTTCTTTTTATGGATTGTCTTCCCCTATTAGAATGGAAGTAGCCTGAGGGCAGAAACTCATTCTTTTTGTTTGACAGAGGAGGCACTTAATAAATCCTTGTTGATTGACCGAGGGTCACCTATACACTCATTGAGAGCATCCTCAATGATAGTATTAGTAGAGAACAAGCAGGCTTTCACAAATGACATTTGACAATGGATCACATCTTTAGCATCTCACAATTGATGGAAAGATGAAGAGAATATAAGATCCCATTATGCTTCTTGTTTGATTATGAAAAAAGCATTCAGCTAGGCAGGAACAAAACACAGCTTTACAGGCTCTTTTACAGCATGGTATTTCCTATCCATATATCAAGATCATTCCAGATTACTTAGAAGATGTACCAATAGAAATAAACCTGTAAGGCGCAGGTCCCTTCTAGTGACCCCCTGAGAATAGACATTGCCTGAGGCATGAAACCAGGAGACGTATGCCTGCCAAAAGTATTACTCCTGTGACAGAGGAGATCTAGCATAGAGTCCAGGTTGAGGAGGAATCCACTGTGTTTGGTGAGGGTCCCCCAGATGTGCTTGTTTGGGAATGATATTGTTTTGATTGCAGCAGGTCCCAAGACATGGCAGAGCCTCCTGGAAAAGATCTGCAATGATTCAAAATAATTCGACTCATCTATCCACATAGGAAAGCATAAATGGGTGAAGTATGTCTGGTGTCTCGATTTCAACATGCATCTGAATAAATACTTTTGGACCTTGCTTAACGCTGTGTCTATCTAGGACAGACAATATAGATGGGAAAAGAACTGGACTCAGAGTTGAAAAAGAGGAGGAAAAAGACTGGATTGTTTTCAGTAAATTACAGAGCACATTTACTGACCCCCAAGCTTCCCATCCTCTTTGCTGAATGATTTTTCAAGACCTGCAACAGCACCACTGCTTCAAAGAACTAAAGATGTGCATCACACACAGGCAATGGAAAGGAGTGTAGTGAGTGTGAGCTCATTGCAACATATATCTAACAAGGAACTTGGAAGAACAACATTAAAGGATGCTATCAAAGGACTGTGAGACAGAAAGAGAAAGTGGGCTGGTGGTGTGTGGAGAGCCAGGGATTGCAGGTGGATGGTCAGAGTACTCTACTGGTATCTTCACAATGTTTCAAGAAATGGAGAAAGGCTTCCAGCTGGTTGGGTGGAAATATGGGCTGATAGAGTTGGGCTTTGATTTGCATCATTGAAGAGAATTATCAGAATCAATGGGATCACAGATTCATTTGAATACTCCATCTATAAGACTTGTTTTCCTCCTGAAGCCTTAGGCTGTTGCTTTTATCCTTAGGCGGACACTTGCCTTATGACTACTCTGTGAAGCAGAACTTACCTTTGCTCTGTGCTCACTTGAATCATCTTGGATTCTACATGGAGGAACTACATGTTACCTGGTCCTGTTATAGATATGTTCCCCCCCACTTGAACCAGTAAGTAGCTGAACAACTGTCTCCCTTAACACTGCAATTATCAGCTACTTACCAACCTACTCTACAGCCCTGCCCCTCGGTCTTCCTCCTAAAGTGTAGTTGTGAACATTTGCTGGGTAGATACCCAATTAGGATTTAGTCTTGAGATTACATTGAGATTTAGTCCATTGAGAAGGGACAGTTTGAAGGGACTGGAGTCAAAATTGTTAGTTCCAATTTGTAAGTGATGAAGTTTCTTAATTCTATAGAATACTTTGAAACTCACAAAGCAGACGGAAAGTTAAATAATGGCTAAATGTTGATGAAATTCACTCAACCTTACAAAATTTTCCGAAAGTTTTCAAAATCTAGGATCATAGACGTTAAATTGGAAGGTGCCTTAGACATTGTTAGAATCTAATCCCCTCATTTTACAGATAAGGATGCTAAGGCACAGAGTAGCTAAAGGATACGCCCAGGCTACACAGCTAAAAAGTATCGGAGTTGGAATTCAAAATTGGGTTTTTTTAACTCCAATTCAAGCACTTTGTCCTCTTTTTTACCCTGCTTCTCAATCATTCATCTGCAAAAACAAGAATCACAGAATCTCAAAGCTGGTTAGGGCGTCAGACGCCATCTAGTCTAAAGTGCGGATGACTAAGGATTCTCTTTACAAAGCCCCCCAGAGAGGACTACCAGAATTTGCCTTAATACTTTCCTCTACCCCCCACTGCCACCCTGGGCATCTTATTCCACTTTCAGATGACTGCCATCATTGATACTGTCTTCTTTCCATGCAGCAGAAATGTGCTTTGGTGCACCTTCCACTGATTGTTCCCAGTTCTCCCCTCTGAGGCTACACAGAAGAGGCCTAAAAAGGTCCTGGGCTATCATGTTCGTCCTAAATCTCTGTTCTCCAGGCTAAATATCTCCAGTCTGGCCAATCCTTGTATTGCATAGTTTTGAGGCCCCTCATCACCCTGCTTCCCTTCCTCTGGATTCTTTTCCAGCTTGTCCTGTCCTTTCTTCTGCTGCAAAAGGCAGTGGGGCTATCAGTGTCTCTCTAGTACCACTTGGCCCAATGCTGAGCAATTCGACAGCATCAGCTTCTCTGACTATAGCAGTAATCCTCTACACACAGAGATTCCAATGAAAAAGAAACTGAAAAAAAGACCCAGGAAGGCAAGGCAGAGAATTCCTCCTTGGGCTCTTCACCTGACAGCTTGAGGCTGGTGATTAGTTTTGAAGCAACATTTTAATCAGGAACAAGAGAGGTAGCCTGTCCTGAAAGCGTTGATTCAGTCTCAGCCAGAGCTCTTTGGGAATTGGGTTCCCCTGTGCCTGGAGAAGAAGGCCTCTGAGGACAGAACTAAGATCAATGGGTAGAAGTGGCAGAAAGGAAGATTTTGGCTTTATATAAATAGAGATCTCTTACCTATTAGAATTGTCTAAAAGTAAAATGAAAGATAATGAGCTCCCTGTCACTGGAGGTCTTCGAGTAGAGGTCAGATGATCACTTCTAGGGATGCTCTAGACCAGGAGTTTTTAACATTTTGTCATTGACCTCTTGGGAAGTCTGATGAGACTTTTATACCCCTTCTCAGAATGTTCTTAAATGCATAAAATAAAATACATTGAGTTACAAAGGAAAATAATTATACTAAAATCCAGCTGTCAAAATATTTTTTTTAAAAAGTTCATAGAACTCAGGTTAAGAAGTCCTATTGAGATTCCTTTCAACTTAAAGATTTTGTGATTCTTTGAAGAACCAGGTTATTAGTGTCTCCTCAGATTCACTGCACAGCCTCTGCACATAGCAAGAGTTACACTCGGGGTGGTCTGGTAAATGTTTAATAATTGGCTCTCCAAGAAAAAAAAGTTATATACTGGACCTATTTTTAAAAATTAATCTTCATTATTAACATTTTCTCCATCACTTTCTTAAGTCTAGAAATCAACAGTATAATAAATCAAGCACTGGTTTGTAGCATTTGCAAATTTCCAAAGTGTAAATGCTCACACTGAAAATTTAACAATCAGCTCTTACAAACTGCAGAGTTGGCTCCAGTGCACTCCTGGTCATACTTAACCTCCTTTTACATCCCTACCCTAAAGCAAGATCATAGATTAAAAATAGGTTGCAATCCTCTTTTGTACTAAAGCTAAATCTTCTCATATCCCTACAGTGCCACGTCTAGTGCTCTCCCTCACTGTTTGTTGAATCAACTCTGCCTTCCATTGGGATGGATGTGGTATAATAATAGTAATAATAATAAATGATAATAGCTAGCATTTTATATAGTGCTTTATATAAGCAAACAACTTTACAAATATGAGCACGTCTTTATCCTCACAGCAATTCTAGGAGGTAGCTGTTGTTATTATTTCTTTTTTACAGGTGAGGAAACTGAGTCAGGCAGAGGGTCCTCACCAGGGCCACACAACTTACTAAGCCTCTGAGGCAGAATTTGAACTCAATTTGTCCTTATTCCAGATCCAGCACTCTATCCACCAAGCTACTGGAATAGTGGAAAGAACACTGGATGTGGGGCGAGATGATCGATTCAAATCTCAGGTAATCTATATGATCTTCTACAAGTTAATTTCTCCTTTCTCATGGCCTCAGTTTTCTCATCCATAAAAGGAGTGATCTAGACTAGGAAACAACTATTTCCAGGTATTGCATTGGAAGATACATCCTGTTGTGGCACCAACCTTTGAAGGACTTCTGACTTGGAGCAGGTTTCCTTCCTATCCTTTCTCCAATCTTGGCATTAATATCCTGAGAGAGACAAAGGAAGAAGAAAAAGCTGGAGAGTGAGGCCATTTTTTTCTAGGGCTGGTAATCAGCAGTAAGTTATTGCTGGCTTTGGAGGGGTGGGGGTCCTTTTCCCCTTACTCAGTTGGTAGTGGATACTGATCGGCATTGACAGAAAGCAGCTTGAGGGAACCCAGTTGTAGCTAAACCCATCTTTCTCTTTCTAATAGATGACACTGGAAACTGCTCAAAGGAATTGGGAAAAGTCTGTAAAGGGAAATAGAATAGAGATCAACAAGAAAGGGGATGTCAGATCAGGGATGCTTCTAAAAGTTCACATGTAACAGGGCACTTTCCCTCACATTTGTTAGTTCATTCATTTCCTCCTGCATTCATTTCTTCGTTCATTAAATGTTTATTGAATGCCAGGGAGACATGTTTTAGGTAGGCCCTGGGGAATCTACAAAGATGAACAAGAGACATTGTTTTTCCCTTCAAGGAATGAACAGTCTAGTAGACAAACATGTAACTGACCACTAAAGATGATCCATCTTGAGCCCAGGTTATGAAGGCCTTGTCTAGGAGTGAGAGTTTGGAGTTCCTGTTCTAGCCTCACCATTGACTTCCTGCTGTGTGAACTCCAGCAAGTTTATTCACTGCTCTGGTTCTCAGTTTATTCGTTGGGAAAAGGTCCCTGGAAATAGGGATATTTTGAGGATGAAATATGTTCAAGATGCCTTGGGCTATGCCAAAGAAGACAAAATCCTTAAATTTTATTACTACTATGGCTTGTGCCAAAATGCTGGTCTTGGAAGAATACCTGGATGCTGCCTTCAAACATCTAGTTGCAGGTGAGGATGTGGATGGCCAGCATTGCAGTTGTAAAGAATGTTGGATTTAGACTCAGAGTCTCAGGCACATCAACCTCTTGCTCTGCCATACTCTGTGTGATTTGGGGCAAAATATTTAGCCTTTCTGGGCCTCAGTTTCCTCGTTGATAATATGGCTAGACTAGATGACTTCATAGAGGCAGTTGGTGGCTTAGTGGATAGAGCACCTGAGTTCAAATTCAGCCTCGGACACTACTTAGCTGGTAAGTCACTTTAGCTTCAGTTTGCTCATCTGTAAAATGAGCTGGAGAAGGAAATGGCAAATTGCTCCAATATCTTTGCCAAGAAAACTCTCAATGAGGTCACAAAGGATCAGATGTGACAAAACAGAAAAAAGATGACCTCTTCTGGTTTAAAATGCATAAATTCTTATGAATACTCCCAGCAAGACTCTTTTAAACCTCTCGGCAATGACTGGAAGTTTTGATTGCTAATTTCTTATCAACAAAAGTATATACAGATTACCTCAGGGAAAGAAGGTGAGGAAAAGAAACGATATACACATGTATCTTTAAAAAAATTTTTTATACAAGTGTTTAAAACATCTTGGGTAAATAGAAGGGGTTTCTGTAGGGCTGATGACAGCTGAGGTCTCTCCCGAATCCAGAACTAAAGTGTTCAGAACAAACTGCTTTGTGGGTAGATGAGGCTGAATTTACAAATTTTGAAATGACAGTTTTTCACTTGGCAATCTCTGGTGTTAATAAAGTCAGATACAAACTCAGGGTTAAATGAAGCAGGCGCCCAGCTTGTGTGTGTGACACACAGACAGTATGTGCGGGTTCTCCAAGTCGTGGAAAATCTGTCAGCCTTTCTAATACCGAGTTAGTTTTGACAACAGAATAAGATGTATTTTGAACACACGCAAGTCCTGCCTATTCCAAAACAGGGCTAATGAGCATGATCTGTTCTTTGCTGAGGGCTTTAAAAGGCGAATGAAAAGTATGGAGTGCTTAGGGTGGGGGTCGGGAGCTGAGAACTCTTTGGGGTTGGCTCTGGTTTGGCTGGCCACAAAGACTTCCTGGTCTGAGGGTCACCTCAGCGGCCAGTGCTGAGACCAAGGAAGGCAGCATGCCTATTGGGTTGTAACAAATACTTCGGCATTGTAGCTTGCTTATTAAACTCGAGCGGGTCCCTGCCACACCATGCAAAATGGGACGCAATTTGATCAGAGTAGCCTAAAGAACTGAATAAATCCTTTAAACCAATTGTATAAAAATGCAAATTTAAGGCAAGCAATTAAAAACAGATAGAAATTAGAGATTTGGATTTTGCAGAGCAAGCTTTCCGCAGCAACCGCCAGATTACTATGCAATTTATCTGGATTCTGTCAGCGATAGTCAGCCTTGATTTTGATAAAGAGCAGCAAATCTGTCCCTCTGTAGCTCCTGCGACTTCCCACACATTCCATTCAAGTCGAAGGCGTCTGTAGGATCCCTTGAATAATTTGGAGTTAATCATTTGTACTTCAGAGCTTCTGAGAGGCCTTAGACTTGGGAGGTGGGAACAGATTTGGCTTTTTAATCACCTTGTATATTGTACCGCTAGAGATAAATGACACTGACTGTCTGAAATCTACATTCCTGCTTCTGATGCAAAACTGTAATTAATTTTGTGCAGTGTTTCAGAATTGATCGTGGTCACTTGAATTTCTAATTTTTCATTCACTTCAAAGACCTTTTTCCCTCCCTCCTCTTCCTTTAAGGAATGCTCTCAGAGTATGCGAGCACTCGAATGTTACTGCACTAAGTGACGGTTTTACACTCCTTTTTCAATAAGGTGAAACAGAGGTCAAGGCGTATGGCTCATGTTTATCCCTCTCTGCCTGCTTCAGGATGTATTTTCTGACTTATAGGAAATACAATCAAAACTTATTAAATTATGACTAAGGAGTGCAGCCATCACTCCTATGCATTGTGAAACCCCCCAAAAGCTTCATTCAAGCATCCTATTCAGCATAAGACAATTAAGCACAATTTAGGCAATAATTACCCTAATTAGCTACACTAGAATGTTTGTATTCAGGATTATGGCAACATTGTATCAGTTCACTATTTAAATAATAACAAGGTTCCCTAATTTCTCTGTATTGATAGTTGTTGTATAGTATTCTTTGTTTGGTATATTTCACTGTAAAAATATTTGTCAGTGAAAGATTGAACAATATGAATGAATTTGATTAGGCCATTGTCAGAAACCCCATGCATCACCATTCCTTGTTTTTAATCACTACTGTAAACCTCACCGCCTAAGGGCATGGTTTTAATTTGGGTGCCTTACTAATGAAAAGAAAAAAATAATTGTTTTGCCAGGATTTAATAATAAGCAATAAAACCAGCCAACCAGATTTTACCTCTGCATTCAATCTCTTTTTTATTATAAAACATTTTTGTCCTTTTTTTAGATTACAGGCGTAGATACCGAACATTTTACTAATAAATATTTCAGTTTGCTTATGGAGGCTAATGCTGTCATCTGAATATGGAATTATATTTCTTTCATGCTTCATTATCATTTCATGGTAGTAATGACAGTGAGGCGATGGAATATTTACAGGCTTTTCAGAAGACATTTATCCAATACATTTCCCTGAAGGGCACCTAGGCTTAAAGATACATTATCCTTTTATACAACCCTGCCCAGAATCCCAATTTCGGAATCAACCAATCAGAGGCTTCTGTGAAGCAGTTACCACACTGGTGAAACCCTCAGGCCAGTGTGACGTTCTTCCTGGGAATCTATTGAGGGGGATGGGTTTGGGCTGGAATAGTGCCCAGGTCTGAAATGTCATGATTGGTTCCTGATCTGGGAGTTAAGGGAAGGGTTCTTGCCTCTATTGACACAGTCTGGCAAATGGGTGCTTAACTTAATGGCTTAGTTATGCTGTCAGTTGTAAGCAGAAGTCTCCTGTCTATGGGTCTATGGTATTGTATTGATGCATTGATGGGGCTGTAGCCATCCAAGTTCCCTTTCACTTACTCCTTTCTTGGCTGTTATCAAATCCCTAGAGTTCCATTAGTGTCCCTTCCTCTAAGGGATCAGTGTCTCTGAGGCAATTAGAGGTGGGGAATGAGTCTGTAGTTTCACAGAAGCCAGCTCACAGCCCATGCACAAAATGAAAGAAATATTGAGAGACAGTGCTCCTGCCACTAGGCGGAAGCTCCTGGGGGCTTGGGGGAGAGATATATCCATCAATGCACCCTTTAGTGGTCTTTTCTCTTGGTCTGAGTCATAACAACAAAGGACAAATTTCAGTGCGTTCAATTTTTGTACTCCATGCACTTCAACCCTATAGTCAGAGCAGGGTGGCTCCATGAGCCATGATCATGATCATGGTATAGTGCAAAGAGAGTGTGGAGTCTGAAGACTTGAGTTCAAATCCCTTCTCTGAAACTTATCACCTTTTTGGCTTTGGACAAATCACATTACCTCATTTGGTTTCCTTTTCCATGTCTATATAATGTAGATCTACTGAAAAAATAAATAGCTGTTTATTTTTCAAATTTTAAGAAATATAAGATTAAAGTTTCTAGCATACATTTAGGGCTTTGGCCTTCAGCGATCATTTGCAGAGCCAGGGTCCAGGGAGCTGTGGTCTCTTCTGGACTTTCTCCTTGCTCCCAGAAAAGGGTCCATAGCATGGGTGAAAGAGGCATCCTGGCTTCCTGGTCGGTTGAATGTCGCTGCCTCAACTACCCTTGTCCATAGCAAAACTGGAGTTCATTTAGAGAGAATTGATTCTAAGATCTTGTTTCTCTGTAGAGAAGGTCCCAACAGTTCCATGGTGACTTTACCAGCACAGTTCCACTTGACACCCTGAAATAAGTTTACAGGTTACTAAGGTCTGAAAAAGCAGCCATAGAAGCAAGTTTTTTTTTTTTTTCTATTAACTTGCTGAGTGACCTTGGACGGGACATTTCCCCTCTCTTTAGTTTTCTTATTGGCAAAATGTACTCTTTCCTCACATCTATCTCTTAATAGCCCTAGTTTTCCTTCTACATAAAGCCTCTCCTAATCAACTTCCCCAGCTGCTAAAGTCTCTCCTGGAAATTATTGTATATTTACTTTGTATGCACTTATATATATATCCACATTATATCCCCAGATAGAATATAAGCTCTTTGAGGACAGGGGCAGTTTCATTTTTGTTTTGTATCCCTAGTGCCTGGAACAGAATGGGTGCTTAATAAAGTCGTATTGATTGATCAAAAATGAGAGGGGTTAATTAGATAACTGAGGTTCTTTTTTTATGTCTCTAACACAATGATCATTCATGTTATTTCCCCAAGATAACTTGAAGCAAAGGTGCTGTACAGATACACTGTGTTGAGAAATATGCCAACATATATCCATGCACATGTGTATCAAAGAACAACATATGTATCAGATTGGCACTGCATCTGTATGTTTTTATATTAATATATTCATGCCATGCTGCATTAATATGTTTTCTCCTAGCCCATGGCATGGTAAATCTGTTAGTTTTCTGTATGAAATCTATAAGAAATGTATGAGTAGAAAAGAAGGTCACCTGTTGAGGGAAAAGGATAAAAGTCCACTTGCTCCCCTGGTAGTCTGTAGATATCAGGAAAAAGTGAGGGAGGTATTCTTACCTAGTAAATTGGGTGTACCTCCTTTGACAAACTTATGGGAGGACATGGACAAGAACATGAAGAATGAGAAAGTATGAATAGGTTATGATCTTTATCCCTGGAAGAAAAATCCAAATGGATAAGATCAATCCATCGACAAACATTTATTAAACACCTACTATGTGCTAGGAATTATGTTAAATTTTTGGATACAAATATAATAGATGAAATAATTCCTACTTAAAAAGAGCTTGCTTTCTAATGGAAGGGGAGAGGATCTGTCTATCTATTTATCTATATAGCTATCCTTCCTTCCTTCTATCCATCCATCCATGTATTTATCTATTTCCATTGATAGATATATAAAGAAAAATAGCAATAAATATATATAATATATACGTACAGAACAAATACAAATAAATACAAGGTTGTTTGTGAAGGAGGGAAGTAACAGCTGCGGTGGATAACAAGAAGAACTGCTATCACTTATATGATGCTTTAAGGTTTGCAGAGTACTTCACATATGTGATCTCATTGGAGTCTCACAACACACCTGGGATATAGGTGCTATTATTATTCCCATTTTGCAGATGAGGAAACTGAAACTGCGAGAAGAATGGCTTCATGTGGAAGGGGGAGCAGTGCTTTAGCTGCATCTTGAAGCAAGAGAATAATTCAAAGAAGGCACATATTCTAGGCATGGGGAGCAGCCAGTGCAAAGGCATAAAAATGGGAGATGGAGAGAAGGTCAGTTTGACTGAAAGATAGTTCAGGCAAGGTGGTGAAGGGCTTTAAAAACTAAAATGAGGAGTTTTTAGTGTGGTTCTAGAGTCAGTTGGAAGCTAATGGTGTTAATGAGTAGGGGAATGACATGATCATAATTGTGTTTAAGAAAAATATCTCTGGTATCAATATAGAGATATGGAATTGAAGTGGAGAAAGACTGGAAGCATTCAGACAATTAAGAGGCTGTTGCAATAATCTAGGTGAGAGGTTATATGGGCCTGGACTAACGTGGTAGTTGAGCTGTGTTAATAGAGAGAAAGGGAGAGATGTTAATGGGAGTAGAAATGGTAAGATTTGGCAATTTATTGCATATGTGGGATGAAGGAGGGTGAGGAATAAAGGATGATGCCAAGGTTATGAACCCTGGACATGGAAGAATGTGTGTGCCTCTATAAAAATAAAGAAATTTATAAGAGAGGTGGCTTTGGGGAGAAAAGATAATGAGTTATATTTTGGACATGTTGATTTTGAGATGTCTTAGGGACATTCAATTTGAAATATCTAATAGTCAGTTGATGGTGCAAGACTGAATGAAGATCATGGGAAATTCTGGGGCTGGATATGTAGATCTTGTGGTCACCAGTAGAGAGATGATAATTAAACACATGCGTATTGATGAAGTCACCAAGAGAGAATATAGACCGAGAAGAGCAGGGGGTCTATAATAGAGCCTTGAGGAATGTCCATAGTTAGAAGGCACAATCTGGATGATGAGCCAGCAAAGGAAAGTAGGAAGAAGCAATGAGATCAGTAGGAGGTGAACCAGGAGATAGCAGTGTCATGAAAGTTCAGAGAGGACACAGAATCTAGGGGGAGGGTGTGGTTAATAGTGCCAAATGCAGCAGAAGGCCAAGAAAGAGGAGTGCTTTAAAATGATCATCAAATCTGGACATTAAGAATTAAAATCACATTTAACCTCACAGATATAGTTGTGTGTTTCAGTATGGTACCTACTATGGTTTTGTTATATAGTAAAAGAGCCCTAGAATACTTCAACAAATGTGTTCATTTCAAGATTCTGGAAATAGTTTTGTTGTTCTGTTGTTTTAGTTGTGTCTGACTCTTTGTGACCCCATTTGGGACTTTCCTGGCAAAGATACTGGAATGGTTTGCCAGCTCATTTTACAGATAAGGAAACTGAGGGAAACAAGGTTAAGTGAGGTGCCCGGGGTCATTAAGTTTCTGAGGCCAGATTTGAACTCATGAAGATGAGTCTTCCTGATTCCAAGCCCAGTGCTCTATCCACTGCACCACCTAGCTGCCCCAAAAGAAATATTCTTTTCTTCTACCAACTCATTTTTTGATATCACACAATTAAAGACCTCATTGAATACTTAGGGTCTTCTTCGGTTAGAGACTTGACATGCCTTGCCAAAATCATGGGATAACTTTGGATAGTATGTCCAGTGGGGAAGGAAAGATATGTGATGGTGAAAGAGGACCCACGTATCTGTCTGTGAGGAAGTAATGAGTAAGGTATGTGCATGGGTGACAAGCATATAACTGTGTCCATGTTAATAGACTCTATGTTAGAAACACCTCTTAAGGCTTAATCAAGCTGACTGTTCAATGTTTAAATTTAAATGAAAAAAAAAATTAGTGAAGGATGAGCTTTCCCCCAGTGGGACTGGGGACACCACTTTTCACAGGCCTGCCATTCTGTAGACATTTCTATATTTAAGATCCCATATTATTCTGAAATGGCAACACATAGGACTCCCCAGCCTACTCAAGAGGACAAGACAACCATAATTGATTTTAAAAAAAGAAAGCAGTGTCGGCTCCTCTGTACCCCTGGTGCATTATATTATTTTGTTCTAGGATTCCTGCCAGGGTTCAGTGGAATAGTAGGCTCCTTCCAAGTCCCCTTCCTCCTCCAGAAAAAAAAAAAAAAAGACCTGGCTCTGAGCAATACTTAAGGCTTTGCATCCCTGAGGGGATGTTGCCAAAGTTAACTCCCTAGAAGGCTTGTTCTCCTGGTATGGGAAGGATCCCACTAGACAGTGTGGTTTGAGAGGAAGGGGCACTTGTTTTCAGTCTGGGTACCTCCAACATAGGCTGTTGATTCCTGTTGGTTGGGTGCTGCCAAAACAGGCTGCTGATTCCTACAGGCTGTTCCTTAAGCCTCTCTCCTATGCCCTCAGTGACGTTGGGTGGTTTCTAAGCTGCCTCTATTGCTCCCCTTTGTTTCGGCTCTCTCAACTGAGGAAGCTGTCTTGGGATCCTCTTCCCTGGTCCCGGATACTTCCCTGGGTATTGGCTGGAGGAGGAATGGAAGGGGTCTGGGGAAGGGATTGGTCTGAAGACCTCTTGTTCCTTCTTTTCTACCGGAAAGTGTCTTTTTCATCTTCTCCTTTTCCTCTAGTTCTGACCTTCATCTTGCAGATGGCCACTGGGACACAGAAGGCTTTGTCTCTGCAAGTAAGTAGTGCTTCTCTGATCAGACTGGCCTCAACTGAGATAAGAAACCTCCTTGTTTGTTCCTTCAGAATCTTGCCCCTTCCTGTCTTCCAAGTCTTCTTACCTCTATGCATTATAAGATTCAGCAACCTTTTTGTTGTTCCTAACATGTAACACTCAATCTTTGAACTTAGGCCCTTTTCTCTGTGTGAAAAGATGCCTGGTTTCCCTGGCTTCCTTCTGCTCAAATTCCACCTTCTGGAAGAAACTTTTTTTTTTTTTTTTGCTTCCCACCCCACACCCTTCTCCACAGCTAGAGCCTTCCCTCAGAGATAACCTTCCATCTACTCTGAATGTATTTTTTATGTACAATCATTTGCATGTTGTCTTCCTTGTTAGAATGCGAGTTTCTTGAGGGCAAGAACTGTTTTTTTGTTTTTGTTTTTTTTATTTTCTTGTATGCCTAGCACTTAGCACAGTGCCTGGGACACAGAAAGTGCTTAATTAATGCTTGTCGACTGACAGAGCTATTTAAATAGGCCCAGTCTGTCTATTTAGAAATTTACATGATTTCATGATATCCATTCGGAAAACCTGGCTACCACCATCAGAATGCTTAAAAAAATAAACAGAACTAATTTTGCAAAGCAGTGAGGCCTGGTTGGACTCAACAGAGCTGGATGAATTTCGACTCCAAATTCATTTCTGTAGGAAAAATCGGAAGTTGGTGATCTGTTTCCCAGCAAGAGTGTGTGTGTGTGTTTACAATTCTCCCAGTTCAGCAGAGACCTCACAAGCCATCTCGTCCTCTCAAACAACCAGGAACTGGTAACATTTTCTGCTGTGAAAATATCCATCCCGGCTGCAAAGTCTATTCCTGTCTCCTGAGGGATTAAAATTCCATCAGCCCATGCGGTGGGTGGGTGAGGGTGTTAGCAGTGCAGGTTGTTTCTGCCTGTGTCTTCTCTATACTATCTCTGCTGCCTGGATCTGCACCATCCTCCTTACAGACTGTGTTCTTCTCAGTTCTCATGACATCATTAGGTCCTTGGAGCACTTGGGCCCAAAGTACAGTGGCTAAGACTGGGGTGTGGTGGGTGGGGTGGGGAATGGTGGGGGTAAATACACTAGCTTCCTTAACTAAGAGGACATATACTGACTCCTGCCTCCCATTCTCTCCTCACGCCTACGCCCAATGCTACAGCCACAGCTATAGCAAACCATGCTGATAAATCCTAAGTGGTG
The DNA here is from genome assembly GCF_900497805.2 of Vombatus ursinus. Taxonomy (NCBI): domain Eukaryota; kingdom Metazoa; phylum Chordata; class Mammalia; order Diprotodontia; family Vombatidae; genus Vombatus; species Vombatus ursinus. The sequence continues at coordinate 22,793,713 of NW_020954564.1, forward strand.
GATAGGCTTATTGGTACTCAAGAGAATTTGGGCTCATAACATTCGGGATGGAAAAAAAAGCTTAAAGCTGTTCACCAATCGAGAATGAAACATATCTCCTGCGCCAAGTTGCCTTAACACAGAATAAATCTGTGAACCATTAGCCTTCACCTTCCCTGCCTATTTCCCCCTCTCTTTGTGCCCCCCCCTTCTTACTTGGAGAGTGTATTTTGGAGCATCTACCAGTTTGAGGCAGACACAACCTGTAGTAAAGTCATCATGGCTGGAATCTGATCCGAAATTTGCCTTAAAATATACTTTGATCAGTGAACATTAACCAAAGTGTCGACAAAAGGTCACTCGGCCCTAGGGCAGAACTAGGAAATTTTATGTACACAACCCACTGCTGAGGGAGTCCAGGAACAGACAGCGTCAGGAGGCCAGCGGCTGATGGGCTCTGCCTCGGATATTCAGCCACTTTGAACTTAGTGGGAAAGCAAATTGTTGAAGCAAAACTCCTCCCTCCAATGACCACATGATCCCTTGTGCATTCCTGATGGAGCCAGAAAAAGAGAGCCTGGTCCCAGTGTAAGAATCATATTTTGACATAGGACTTCAATTGCAAAAAAAAAAAAAAAAATGTTGATGACCAGTGCAAATGCATCGATTTGTTTTTTTCTCAATAGACTGTAGTGTTGTTGGTAGTTAGGAAAGGAGGAGAGCGGGTGAGAAACAGAGTTGAATCTACTTCTTAGAAGCCTGGGTTATCAAACTCATTAATCTACATGTCAAGAGGCTAGGAATGAATAATTGTGTGTAGAATTTATCTGCCAACATGATAGCTACTTTTCAGCTTTCTCTTCAGAGCTCTTTCATTGTGTTTGCCTTTATTATATGCTTTGTCTTTCCTATTTCTAGTCTGTTGGGGAGGTATAGAAATATGGACCTCAGCACTACAGAGGACAGTTGCTTTGAAACATGACACTGGTTAGGTCTTTGCATGCACATCCATTCTCACTCCGAGAGGAGGTTTCATTATTAGTGTTGCTAAAGCATTTACTATCACATCAAAATAGATTCTAATTGGAAAAAAATGAAATATCCCCCCCCCCAGTTTCCCATTTTTGGTCATTTGCTTTCTTTTTGAACCATCTGATTGTTGATGATTCTTTTCTAGGGGGAAGGAGGTGAGATGATTTTGATGGGGTGTGCATGCAAACATTTCCATCTTTAGTAATGAAGAGATGGATCTGAGTGCTCGTAGGTCTGAAAAGCTGATTTTTTTTCTGCTGGCATTTTTTTTTTTTGAAAATCTGATCCATTTGGGGGGTATTTCTGTTGCTGCACAAACTAAAAGTCCTTCCATGAGGGCTTTTAGAAATCATGGATGAGACTTTACATGCATAATAGGTGTATTATTGCTTGCCTTATCAAAGGGCATGGGAGGGACTGGAGGGAGGAAGAGAATTTAGAACTCAAAATTTTTAAAAGTAGAAAAAATAAAGAAAGAAAAAGAAAAGATAGACACCACAGATGAGTACACGCTGTATTTAATAAAAACACCAAGACAACAGTCTGAGTCAAAAGGTAATTATGAAGGAACTTGTTCTTGGCCTTTGGTTTTGAGAAAACTCTTACTTGGGTCTATGGCCTAGGGGGCAAGATTATGACTTGGGAGTTTTCTTACACTGGTCTGATCTTCTGCTGACTTCCCCTGGATAGGGGAAAGGGGCAAACAGATAGATGAAGAGCTGGGGATGGAAGAGGGAGGGCAGAATGGAATTTTACCAGCACGGTAACTCAGTACATTGTTGATTGTACCCGCAATGAAAGTGCAGCAAGTCTAAGTAGTTTCAGCAATGTTTCCTTCTTCCCAGGAGCATCTGAGCTCTGCTTCTGCCTTGTCAGCCACATTTATGATGTGTTCATAATTAAATGTCCACGAAGCTCACAGCATGCTGACCACAAAGGGGCCATAAGCAGTACAGATAAATGAGATCGAGAGATGTAATATTGCTTCACTTGTGGGCTTAGTCTGATGTTAAAGATTGTCAGTGATAATTATTAATATGTGACCTGGTTGAGTCTTTATATGAACAATCACAATTTTAATAAAGTGGTAAACTCCACGGTTGCTATGTACTCACATTCTGCAACTGACACTTTCACTTTTCATTTCAGAATTTTAGAATGGGTTCCTTTTTCTCTGTTTTGCCAGTGATATAATAACCCATTAATGGAAGCCTGTGCTGTAATGCAATTGATGTAAAAGTCTAGCAATGATAATAAGCTGAAAGATGCCGCTGTTTCAGCCCCTTTCTCTGCTGTGAGGGAATCATTCTGAGAGTGGAAGGAAGACACAGTGATCCTAGTGGCTGGCTGGTGGACAGGCCCGATCTAATCAACCACAGCCTATGCATCCGTTTTATCTCTGCTCTAAAGCACTTGGGGCACCCTGCTCTTTAGGGCCTCAGCCAGGCTTCTCCAGAATGACTGGTTTGCCAAAGGCTCTGCTCTCCAAAAGGGTAGCTTATCTTCCCTTTTCAGCTGATATCTTTGTAATTCAGTGACAACACTAGGATTCAGAAGGAAATTCAAGCCTTAAGACTGGGCTTGTCAAGTCTGGAAAATAGACTGTGTGTTTAGTAATAATAATGATAATAATTACTGCTCTTTCTCTTGTCAAACTATCTTATATTTATTTGTCTGTGTTTGAGTTGCATTTCCCCTTTCTTCTATCCCCTCTAGAATGTAAGCTCATTGAGGATGAGGGCCATTTTTTTTTATCTTGGTATCCTTAGCATCCAGCATTGTGCCTTGGGTGTAATAGATGCCTCCAGAGAGGCATAGCAGTACAGTATTGTTGAAAAAGAGCTCGTTTTAGCATCAGGAAGAACTGGGTTTGAATTCGACCTCAAACAATTATTAGCTCCATGACCTTGAGCAAATCACTTGATTCTTCTTTACCTTTGTTTCCTAATATGCAAAATGGGGATAGCATCTGCCACATCTGGTTAATGTGAGGATCAAAGGAGATATGTGTGTAAATCACTGTATATGCTTTTTCTTAAAAATGTGCCACATAGTAAAATGCCTGGAATTTTTACAAAGCATATTAATCTTTTAAATGTGTTTACTTGATGCTCAGGATAGTCCCAAAAAGTTATTTTTTTAAAAGAAATCATATTTTAGAAAATGAAGAAACTAAAACACAGGTAGGGGTTGGACTTCAGGGCTTCTTAAGAAGTGCTAGAGTAGATGACCTCCAAGGTCACTTCCAATACTAAATTTCTTTGTGTTTTTTAATTGTCCAAGGCCACACAGTTAGTGACAGAGGTTCATAGAAGACCTCAGTGGGAGGGGGGCTAGAGAACTCATAGTCCAACCTCATGCTTTTATAGAGGCTCTGAGTTTCACGGACTTAGGCTCTCTACCTCCATTCCTATTTCTCAGGGCTTTCCACAGTGAAGTCTAAAGGGGCAGCAGTGAAAACACTTGGCCAGTGTGAAGGTCCCATGGAGCTCTCATGAATGCCCTGGATGAGGACTCCAGAAAAAGTCCTTTGGTTTTGTCAGTGGCCCCAGGGCTTGGTCCTTTGATTGCTGCTGGGTAAGGGTCATGTGGGCTATGTTTAATCTTAGCCTAGGCATTTATTCTATATGGTTTAACAACAGAATCTTGAAATTCAACTCAACAAATATTTATATTTAGGAATGATGGTGAAAATCCCATTTTAGGTGCTAATTCTTATCATACCACACAGTAGATAGAGCAAGTATTCCCAGAGCTTTATTTCCTAAAAACAAAAGAACAACAACCCCCCCCAAAAAACCCAAACCTCAAATAATAGGGAGCTGAATAAATAAAATTGTACTGAGGAAACTGCTTTCAGTGAGGTCACCTAGCACCCTTTCTCCTAATTATGTTAGTTTTGCCCCTCAGTTCTAGGTAGATCACAAGGGCTGGGCTGATTGGAGAAGGCTAGTGACCCATTTCCCCCCAGCAATGAATCACAGTCTGTTTTTATTAAGCACAATACTTGGCACTCAGTAAGGAAACCGAGTCTAAAGAGGCAGAGTGAGATAAAATTGATTAGGCCAATGCAACTTTCTGAGGTCATGGATTGAGGACTGGGGAGTGTAGCCCTAGAAGATTTACCTCAGTTCTTTCATTCATTTGTTCATTGATTCATTTGCTAAGCAACCATTTATTAAGTACTTACTATGTTTGCAAAGTACTGGGCTTTGAGTTGTGTTTTCAATTCTTATTACTATTCTTTTGTGCCTGATTTCATTTAGCTTAATGTCTTTAGGGCTCTTGAGTTTATGGGTCTGTGCTAATTTATATGACTTAAAAAATATATAGGTTTCTTGCTATGCAGGAATTTGATGCTCCGAAATAATAGTGTGATACTAATCACCATCACATCTTAAGTGCCCTCCCATGTGTGACCATGAATCTTGACATATTTCTGAATAAAAGGGTTGGCAATGTGTGGTTAGATCCCTCTGGCTGAATCTATTCATGTGGGAAAAGTGGCCCAGGGATTATTATTCTATTCAGACCTTAAGCCCGAATCAAATCTTTGGTACACCATGAGTCACCAATCTTCCCAATAACCACCTGCATAAGGAGAGTCACAATTTCTATGTAGCAATGAACCCTAATTTCTATCTTGAATTCTTTGCCTACAAACAGAAGTAGCCATTCTTCCCTCGTGGGTCAAATCAAGTCAACAAGCATTAAAAATAAAGTATGTTGATGCCTTTTGTATTTATATCAGTATTTTCCAGCTATTCCCCTTTCCTGGAACTGAACCTCCCATATAACAAAGAAAAATAGTGAAGCAAAAACAACTGAGTCAATGATCATGTCTGACGAGGTGGGCAATGTTTTCACAATTAGACACCTCTCTCTCTCTGCCTGGAAGATGCTGGTCTGCAGGGGTATGCTGGCAAAAGTTTAACAACCGGCTCTCAGAATATCTATCCACATCCACATGCATATAAACATATATACACACACATGCATATAGATGATGTTTGTCCTTGGTTTTTGAGGAGGACCAATGACATCATGAAGGTATTATTTTGACTTGTGCTTAAATCAGATTTAAGTAAGGCAGAGTTGTACAAAGTCATCAGCATCACTCTCTCTTCTAGTGTCATTAAAGTCCAGTGGCAAGATAAAAATCAAGACGACTGGTGATGGCGGGGGATGCAGTGGATGACCTTGGTATCTTCGATGCGTGACCAAGCTCTAAGTGCTCCACAGCACCTACTTCAGCTGCCTTCATGTCTGTTGGAACAAACTGTTCTCATCTGCTGATTCTGCCAGGGAAAGGCTTCATATGCTTGGAGTACACATCCCCCTAACTCACCAATGGGTTTGAAGCCTATCAGTTACCCTCAACCTGTTTAGCCTGTCTGCTGAGATGATTTTTACCAGGGTGTGGCTATTGTGCATGTTATATCTTCTTGGAGCTACCAGTGAGAGTTGGATGGGAGGTAGACACCAAAGGTGAATGAGCAGCCCTCATACTAGAGGTGCTAGTCCTCCCTAAACATGCCATACTCTATTTATCTATCTTTCTACCTACCTATCTATTGATCTATCTGTGTATGTGTGTGTATATATACACACATATGTAATATTTTATATATTTATTTTTAAACAAATTATTTTATTTAATTTATGTGTATACATATTTATGTATGAAATTATGTGCAGAACATACATTTAAGTTTAATCTACATTATTAACATTTTCCCATCATGTTCTGAAGTCTAGACAATCAATAAACAATAAACTAAGCCATTATTTGTAGCATTTGCTGATTACTGGAGTATAAATATTCATACTGAAAATTTAACAATAGGCTATCCAAACTGGTTAGAATGGCTCCAGTGTAAGCATGTTTCATTATTGGGAACCATTATTAGCTTTTCATTTCCTAAGAGTCCAACTTTCTTTTAGTGATCTTCTCCTCTGTTTTGTTGTAGTTATTGCATGTACCATTCTTCTACCTTTATTTATTTTTGCATTAGTTCTTCTCAATCTTCCCACATTTCCAGGAATTTCTCATATTCGTCATTTTTATTGCTCAATAATATTCCATTACATTCATATCCCAGAATCCGTTCAGCTTTTCCTCAATCGATGGGCCCCTTTTTTTTTCTTTTCTTTTCTAGTTCTTTGCTAACACTAAAAATGCTGCTACAAATATTCTGGTATATATAGGAACTTTGATTCAAATCCCACCTTCTACAAGAGACTTTTTCCTATCCCTGTCCATCCCTTCCCTCATCCAGTGCCTTTTCCTGGGATTATCTCTCATTTACCCTACATTTGTTCAGTCATTTTTCAGTTGTATTCAACTCTCTGTGACTCCAAGTTTCCTTGGCAAAGATATTAGCCTGGTTTGCCATTTCCTTCTCTAGCTCATTTTACAGATGAGGAAACTGAGGCAAAAGGGGTTAAGTGTCTTGTTCAGGGTCACATAGGTGATAAATGTCTGAGGCTGGATTTGAATTCAGGAAGATGAGTCTTCCTGACTCCAGGCCCAGCACTCTATCCACTGTGCTGCCTAGCTGACCTATATTTATCTTGTATTTAAATAGTTGTTTGCAAGTTGTTCTCTCATTAGAATACAAATTCCTTGAGGGCATGGACTGTGATTTTGAATTCCCTTTGTATCCCAGGTACTTTGCACCCGTAGTAAGCACTTAAGAAATGGTAGTTGACTGACTGTCTTTGATCTCCTTGGGATTTGTGTAACCCGGTAATGTGTTGCTGGCTCAATGACTATGAAGAACTTGGTCACTTTTCATGAAAAAATTTCAATATTTTAATCCACAATGGTTGGACCAATTCACAAGTCATCCAGAAGTGTGTTAGTGTGTGAACAAGCATTCTGCACACCCACAGTACCGTGTGCTTAGTACTGTACTAGAGAATGGGAAAAGAAATATAAAAGAAGAGTCCTTCCTTGGGTAACTTGTGCCATTGTTGAAACAGAGAAGTCTGTGGGCAGGTTGGTTTGTGAATTATGCACTAAATCACCTCTGGGACCTATGGACTAGTCATCTAGGGGCTGAGTTAAACAGCCCAAGGATGCATGAGCCTGGGGAATAATGCTGTATTATCTGGTTGAAGTCTAGCCACTTCTTCAACTTGCCAGCCTGTGCAAACTGCTAACGCTACATGTTTAAGTGACATATATATCAAAATGGAATCATAGCTTGATGACATAAATTAAAGTAATTATATTCATTAGCATGATAAAAAATATGCAAACAAATGTTTATTAAATGCAACCATATATCAACCCCAAATGCTTCTGTGTTATATCTTTGTTGGGGAGCTAAATCTGCTCCAGCATTTTTTGTCAAAGTTGGCCTGTCATGCTAAGCCTAATTGACACTAATAGGCTAGTGAGGAGGAGGAGCCAGCCCAGAATATCATGCAAATATAGAGATCCAAAGAATCGTTAACTGGTTATAAATACGTCAATGTGCCTTCAACCAGGAGGCTCAGACAAAGGAGTGCTATTGGGATAATAAAAATGTCCATTATACTTTAATAGATGAGAACAGGTAAAAGAGGGCATGGCTGCCTGTCATCCTCACACTTGCAACGCAAGGTGAATCACGGGTCTGTGGCAAGGAGTCTAGTGGCATTTTTTCTCCATGTATTTGATTTAATATCTATTATTAAAAGTGAATCTTTTCTTTTCTTCTTGAAAAAGAGCCTCTTTCCCCAATCTTACAATAAGTGAAGACTGAAGAGTGTTATTTGAGCTCACCTAGATATGACATAGGTACTCTCACGTAGATCTGTTGTGGTCCTTTCCTTGGGGAAAGAATTTTTGTTTGTAAATCTTTCTGCTTGTCCCTTAAATCTTCTCATGCTTGTTACAGAGAAAACACTGCTTCCTGTGTCCTAAGTATTGGTACAATGGAGTGGGGTCTTAGGGCTAAATTCCTCAGCTGTAAGGGTGACCCTTTGGGAGCTGCCTCCCATCTTTCAGGGCTTCTGTGGGCATCACTCAGGGTGCCACCCCAATGCTCTAATTTGCTGAACAGACCATTGAGGGTATCCTAGGATGCACCTTATAATCATGACTCAACTCACAACCTCTTGAAACTCACAAGGTAAAGGGGCAAGGGTGGGGGAAGGGGGAGTGAAGAGGGAAAAGTAAGGAAAGAGGAAGGAGCAAAAGTTACTTCTCCCTCCCCAAGGGCAATGCCCTATCAGGAGACCTTCACCACTGACTTTCTGTTTTATCCATAGCCTCACAAAATATAGCTGAATATCTTCAACCAATCAAAATTTCCTGTATGGCTTTATCTACTTTCATTTAATGACTCAAAACACCTATGATCCTTTCAAATTGATTACTGACTTTTTATCCCTAGGTTGTACTTTGGGTCAATTGACTCAATCAAGCTATTTGGGTCTTCTATGATTATTCATTGGGAGGAAAGAGAATGCAGTATTACTCAATTTAATGCCAGCTAGTCAGTACAGTGGATAGAGTGCCACAGTGGATAGAGGAAGACCCGAATTCGAATCTGTCCATGTATGCTTACCAGCTGTATGACCCTGGGCAAGTTGCTTAACCTCTGTTTGCCTCAGTTTCCTCATCTGTAAAATGAGGATAATAATATTACCTATGTCCCAGGGTTATTGTGTGGATCAAATGAGATAATAATTGTAAGACACTTAGCATAGTGCCTGGCATATAGTAAGTGCTATATAAATGTTAGCGATGATGATGATGATGATGATGATGATGATTGATGATGATGATGATGATGTCATAGGCACTGTGCTGGATGTTCGAGATACGCATAGGAGCTGGACCTGTTTTTTTCATTAATACAGGGTGTAAAAGAATGAGTAAAATCCTCATCACTTTCTCTGCAACTAGAGGCTGAGACACTCCTCCAGGTCACTGAGCTAGTTGGTGCTGGGGATACAAAGACCAACCCCTCCCCCCAAAAAATCCCTATTCTCAGGGAATTTATGCTCTGGAGCTGAGAATGGGTGTGAAGAGCTTGAACACAGGTAAAGAAATACAAAACACATACAAAGTCAATACAAGGTAATCTCCCAGGGTGTGGGCAGATAGAGCATAAATGGGCGGGGGAGGGGGGGTTAGGAAAGGCCTTGGGTAGGCAGGGATACTTGAACAGAACCTTGGAGGGAGCTTGGGATTCCAAGAGGCAGAGGTGAGTCAGGATAGGGAAAGTTTGTTTTCTCAGAATTCACATTGTTTATTCAAAAGCAATGAAGGAAATGATAAAGGGCTACTGTTGCATTTTCAAGTCAGGCTACAGTTGAAGAACAAGGTGATTGGAGTTCATGTTTGGTTGCCATTACTGGGTTACCTTTGGTCTTCCATCACGCTTTGAAGAACTCTTTTGGTTTGCCACAGTAAATTTGCATTTTTCCTTTCCCTAAAAAAATGGGGGAACATATGTAATTTATTTCTGTAGTGGGGTTTATGTCACTTGGAAGTGAACAGATGTTAAGAAAACAAAGGAACACATACCACTTTTGTTTCTGAGCCATTGGTGATCAATCCTGCATACTTTACTGCGTCAATGTTTTGGGGATGGATATTTCCGAGTCATTTCAATCAAAAGTGGTGCCACTCTGGGCTTTAAACAAAGGCAGAGATTTATTTTTTTTCTGGCAGTGCAATCCTCAAAGATTACACTTCCTGCAACATTTTTAGCCACGTCAACATTCCTTAGAAAATACAAATATGGGCATTATTTCATGGAGATGGCACTGGGTAATATAATAAAATGGATTTATTTCATCTTAATTTATTTAAAATGTGCATAGACAGAACTGGGATAAAATCCATGAGATGAAATATCTCGTTTGCATGAATATATTGAAAAATTCAGCCATCTTCTAAGTTTAAGAAAAAAAAAAGCTAACCCTTTTTTCCCCTCAGAATAACAGGAAGAATAGTGCTCTTTTTAAAATAAGAAATATAAACTTGACAGAGAGAAGTGATTCATGCTCCACTGTTCCCTTGAAGGTATGAGGGGCTGGTGTAGACTATTACTGAGTTGAGAAGTCCTGGAAAGGAAACTTTAGAAAGGGAGTTAGACATTTTTGAAAGGATGGGGGTGGGGAGGTGAATTTGCTTTTGAAAGAGGAGGTGTAAACCTGATTGTAGTAGGGGCATTTCTCTTTACTTTGAGTGATTATAGATTTAGAATAGGAAATGACCTAAGGTCATAACTTCTAAGAAGGTATCTAATCCAACTCATTTTACAGATGAAGAAACTGAGGCCCAGAGAGTTTAAGTGACTTGCCCAAAGTTATATAGTTAGTCATTGACATAGACTGGAATTTGAACCCTGGTCTCTGACTCAGGGTTCAGTTCTTTTTCCATGCTGTTTCCTTGTTTCTGCTCCTGCATTTTGTCACTCCCTCCCTCCCTCCTCCCCTTCCTTCCTCCTTTTATTCCTTCTTTCCTCCCATCCTTCCTCCCTCCAATTCTCCCTCTTGTCTCCCTCCCTCCCTTCCTTCCTTCCATCCTCCCTCCCTCCCTTCCTTCCTTCCTTCCTTCCCTGCTTCCTTCCTTCCATCTTTCCTCCCTTCCTTCCTCTCTTCTTTCCTTCCAACCTCCCATCCTCCCTCTCTCCCTCCCATTTTCCCTCCCTCCTTCCCTTCCTTCTTTCCTCCTTCCCTTCCTCATTTTCTTGCTTCCCTTCCCCTTTCTCCTCTTTCCTCTTTTCCTTCTGCCCTCACAAGGCCTCTATTAAGGAAATCTTAGTAATTTAACTGGTATTGTGTTGGGCAATATTCAAAATGATTCAGATAGGTCCTGCTCTTTGGGACTTAGGATGTAAGACAGGGATATTGATGTGAATGAACACAGAGAAAACGCAGATGACAGATGGCTTCTTTTTTCTGCACCCCTTCAGTTTCTATATATTCAATCTGTACTGTGTATTTTACACTTGCTGATACCTTAGAGTCAGAAGATCTGGATCCTATTCCTGGCTCCATCTACCATTTGCTAGTTACCTTGGGTGAAATGCAAGCTCCCTGTCTATTTCCTCATCTCTGAAATGAGGATAGTCCTATCTACTTATACCTCCCAGCTGCTAGTGCCTCTCCTAACCCAGGTAATCTTGGATTTGCCTTGGAAATGTTTGCTACATACTTACTTATGAACATGTTGCATCCCCTGCTAAAATGTAAGGTCCTTGAGGCCAGGCACCATTTCACTACTGGCTTTGTATTCTTAGAGCCCAGCAGTGCCTGGCACATAGTCAGTGCCTCATTGAATGCTCAAAGATTGAGATTTATTTATTTATTTGTGAGGTAGTTGGGGTTAAGCGACTTGCCCAGAGTCACACAACTAGTAAGTGTTATGTGTTTGAGGTCACATTTGAACTCAGGTCCTACTGACTCCAGGGCTGGTGCTATATCCACTGAGCTACCTACCTGCCCTGAGAGAGAATGTTTTTCTGCGAAGCTCAAATGAGGTGATGTATATGAAAGCATTGAGACTCTAGATCTCTACACATGCCAGAGATTATTTTTCAATGACAAAGACTTGGATGTTTATGGTGCCTTAAGGTTTGCTGAGTGTTTTCCTCATAAGAGCTCTGTAAAGTAATTAATACAAATATTATTATTATTATTCCCATTCTATAGAGGAAGACACTTGAGCCCAGAGAAGCCAAATAAGTTTTGTATGGTCACACAGCTAGTAAGTGTTAAAGCTGGGATTCAAACCCACATCTCCTTGGTGATAGTGAAGGTAGAGTCCCTTTCTGCAATACCATGCTGTCTGCCACATGCTGACTAAATGCTATTCTTGTCTAAGGCCAGTAGAAGTTACATAGAAATAGATGTTCTACCAAAAAGCAAACAAAGCTCTAGGCCCTATGGCCACTGATGAAATCCAAGGACTTCCTCCAAGGGTATTCTAACCCAGGACCCCCTTGAGAGCTCAGTGGGACTTCACTCCCTTGGTCAGATGGTTGAGACCAGGGTCCTCGGGCTTCCCTCTGCTCTGCTTGAGGAATGGGAATAATTTGTCTATCTATCATGCTCTAAGCTTTGTAATCACTTGATTAATAATTATTTATTAAGTGTATACTATGAGCCAGGAAGTATAGCTCTGTGTGTGTAGACACTACCCCCCTCCACAAATAACGAAGAATGAAACAATCCCTACTGTCAAAGGGATTACAAAACACTTTCCTCAGGACAACTTTGCCAAGAAGGTAGTAAAAGTATTGTTACTACCATTTTCCAAATGAGGAAACTGAGGCTCAGAGAAATCTGAGTGACTTAGCTATGGTCACACATAAGAAATATTAGAGGTGGGCCTGAAGTCCAGTTTCCTAAATCCATGTCCAGTACTTCTGCTCTTACATGTCAGTGTTCCTTCCCCAAAAGGGCAGACCTTGAGACTGGGACCACGTGTAAAGCAATGGAGCTGATCATCTCTGTCAATGATAGTCAGAATTCCCAGCTTTGATTTGTATCCTAGTGTGAGGTTTTGAGGACTGGAACCGGGGTGGTGGTGGAGGTGCAGTGGGGGTTTTCCCATCCCTTGAAGACAGTGGCAGGGAACTCATCCTGCCTGGCTTTTCCTCTGTCAGCCAGGAGCTCTCCATGATCAGGGCTGGAAGCCTCTAGAGGTTTTGTGGATCAAAACTTGCTTGAATTGGGCTTGACTGCATTAGAGGGGAATTAGATGGCACAGGCTTTAGCTGACTGGTTTATCTCCTCGTGTGTGCCTCCTGCGTTCAGCCTCCTTTTCAGCTTGTTACTTAAAGAGCACAGAGGTCACCTGGTGTCAGCTGATATGTCTCAGAGTGAAGGTATCACAATAAACAGCAAATTAAGGGAGAAAAAAAGCCCCTTCCCAGAGAGATGACCCCGGCTCTCTTGCATGGGGTTTCCAAGAGTAGAGTCAGTCTCTGGGCCAGACCTGCTGTTCTCTGTGTCTCTTTAAGCTGTGACCAGGGGAAAACCTGAGAACTGAATGAAAGCCCCTATGTTGGAGCTGAGGTGGGATCAGGCCATTCTCCTGGCAGTCTGTGAGGGGGTGGTAGTGGTGGTAAGCAACACTTGGCCATTTTTCTCAGAGGAAAATGCACTGAGGCTTTCTAATTTTACTCAGCATCCTGGTGACCTGGGAGTATTCCAGCTGCTGTGTGCAGGTGAATGAAAGCACCTGGCTGGCTGTGAGCTAGGGACCTACCACAGCAGGGCAGCTCTAGTGTGAAACTGGGTATAGAGTACTGTGTAGACTATTAGAAAAGTTTGTTGTTGTTCAGCTGTTTCAGACTCTTCGTCACCCTATTTGGGGTTTTCTTGGCAAAGACACTGGAGTGGTTTGGCATTTCTTTCTTCAACTCATTTTATGGATGAGAAACTGAGGCAAACAGGGTTAAATGACTTGCCCGGGGTCATACTGATAGGAAGTGTCTGAGGTCAGATTTGAACTCAGGAAGATGAATCTTCCTGACTCCAGACCCAGTACTCTATCCATTATTCCACAAACTGCCCACAAATTAGAAAAGGGAGGGACCTTAAAGACAGGTCCAACACCTTCATTTTAGAAAGGGGGAAACTGATGTCTGGAGTGGGGGGAATGACTACCCCAAGGTCACACCACTAATGTGCCAAGCTATGTAGTACAATAAAAAGGGTACTCATTCAGGACTCAGAAGACTCAAGTTTGAATCTTCGCCCTGTTACTTGTTAGTAAATTTCCTCATCTGTAGAATGGGTATAATAATGCTTTCTCTCAAGAACTTCTGTGTAATGAGTACTCTATAAATCACTTTTCCCTCTGCCTTTTGTTTTTTTTTGTTTTTGTTTTTGTTTTTGTTTTTTTTTTGCCTAGACCTGTGATTTCATTGATAGAAGGAGTTGAAATATTAGGAGTTTATTGACACATTCCATTGTATCAGAGACAGGACTCAAACTCAGTTCTTCCCTGATTCCACCATGAGTCTCTTACCTCTACCCCATGTTGCTTCCACTCCTTGTAAATCTTGAGGACCTATCATAACTACAGACATTTATGTAGTGTTTTAAGGTTTGCAAAACACTTTTTAATAAATAATCTCATTTGATCCTCATAGAAACTGAAGAAGGCAGGTCTTACTATTATTCCACTTTACAGATGAAGAAATGGAGGCTCAGAGAAGTCATAAACTTCCCCACACTTACAGAGCTAGTACGTGTCTGAGGTAGGATCTGAAGCCAGGTTTTCCTGACTCTCTAACCACTGTGCCATGAAGTGGCATTATGTATAATAGCAACAGAATTGGGATTAGAACACAGGGAACAGACCTGGCGTGTGACCTCTAGGGACCCTCAATCCAAGAGCAGCACACATTAGGGTGGCTTCTGACTGTAACCAGGTTGAAATCTCATAGTCCCTCAGACCTCAAACTTATAGAGAGCTTTAGATAAAATTAACAGGACACTAATTGGAGACCACCCTGTCATAAAGTAGTGAGCGGGGTAACCTGGACCATGGAGATGAAGGTATTTTCTGAATTGCCCAATAAGAAATGAGGAACAAGGGGTTGGGACCAGGAAACTTAGCTCTAACTGTGCCACCATGCAAGCAAAAGGTTAGGTGATGGTGGTGGTAATCCATGAGACTTGGGCCTTACAAGTTAAGCTGACTTTTACTGGGTCATACCTAGGCAAATCATTTACTCTCTTGGAGCCTCAGTTTCCCTTTCCATAATATGGGGATAAGAATATTACTTACTTAGGTGGCATGATGGCATAGTAGGAGTAGGCTGTGGGGAGCTCTTCTCCATTTTTGCCCCCACTGCCAATGCTCAGTTCTCACAAGGTGCTAAACATTTCCTTCTCAGTTGGATGCTGGCCCCCAAAGGAAGTGAACCAGAGTTCATACTCTACTGGGCTCTTGAGCCTACCATCTTCTCCTAAAAGTCATAGGTCAGGGATATTGTTACTCACCTGCTTATATATAACCAGTTGCAATCCTTCTGGTAATATGGTGGACCAGAGGGCTTTACAATCTATTCTGTCCTTGCTCTCTAAGACCCACTGGGCCTTACCATCTGACCTTGAGCTATGCCTTGGAAAGCCCTGGAAATTATCATTTTACCTGCTGATGTACCCGAAGAGCGCTCTGAGGTGATGACCTATTAAGACCATCCTAGATGACCTCTGAGGGCCCTTACAATAGCTTTGCAATCTAGCCTGATACTACATCCTAAGGTCCACCAGGCCTTTCCATGAGCTTTGAAGCCAATCCTTCCCATACGCATTATCTCCCCTAATTCCCTAATTAGAATGTGAACTTTTTATGGAGCAAGGACTGTTTTTTGTTTTTCTTTTCAAAAGTTAGTGTTTAGAGTCCAGGGGTGAGGAACCTGTGGCTTTGAGGCCACGTGTGGCCCTCTAGGTCCTCAAGTGTGGCCCTTTGGCGGAATCCAAGGGGACACACTTGAGTTCCTAGAGGGCCACACGTGGCCTCAAGGCTACAACTTCCCCATCCCTGGTTTAGACAGTGCTTGAGGCATAGTGGGCACTACATAAATGATTTTTCATTCATTCATTCATTCATACTTCATAGGCTTATTGTGAGGATCCCATGAAAGAATGAAAACATTCTTTCAGAATGCACTCAGAAAGCATTTTACAAACCGTAACATACTATAGAAATGTGAGATCTTACGAAGGCATCTTAAGGGACTTTTCACCTAGTACAGGAATACTATTCAGAGCCCCTTTTACAATTGGTCATCCAGCTTGGGTTTGGACATGGCTAATGACAAAAGCTCATTCACAAGGTTATCCATCCCCTTGTAGGATGACTCTAATTATTATAAAGTTCTTTCCATTGAGCTGATCTCTCTGAGTCATATATAGACAGGCGTGTATATGTATGCATGTGGACATTTGCACACATACAGAACTGGCAGGGCCCTCTGTGGACATGTAGACCAAACCATACCAGAACTAGAATTCTCCCTACAACATACCCCAGTGATGAGCCAGCTTCTGCTCAAAGACCCCTGATGGTGGTAGTGGTTGTGGGGGGTGCTGCTATCTCCTGACGCAGCCCATTTTACTTTTGGATAGCTGTAATTGTAAGAGAGTCAACTGTGGGAAGAAATAGTTTCAGGAAAAAAAATTAAACCAAGAATAATCTTATACAATATAGGAATTTCTAGAATTGTTATAAGGTAATCCTGCCCTGGCAAGTCCCCCATTCTGATTTCCTTGGGTTAATGCCTTTAGGCTGAATAGAAACTAAATATAGGCTACTCCATCCTGTTCTCTCTCCCCCCTAAGTCCAGTCTACTTTGCTTCTTTGCTAGGTCAGGTTGGATTTCCTCATCTCTTCTCCCACCCCTCCAGAATAAAGCTTGAAGTCCAAGACAGTCCAACAGGCTATCTATTGAAGCCAGGGCTTTGTTGCAGGGGGTTGGGGGGGATAGAGGGAAGCTAAGGATGAAGCTGATGACCTGCTGTGAGTAAATTAGCAAACTCAGGAAGTGCTATTTTGAGACTCCAAATTCCAATCAGGGGTCCTCCAGCTTACTCAGGGGGGTTTGAATTCAGCACTGATGGACTTAAGAGTTGCTAGGAGAATCAGAGGATTCCTAGCATTAGACCCTTTGCTTCCAGTTCCTTGGTTTGTTTTTGATTCCAGTACTTGCTAAAGGATTTTTTGTTTTGTTTTATTTTTTTTAAATATCGGGGTGGCCAGGTGACTGTGTGTGCTTTCCATGTAAAACTGAGCAAGAAAGAAGGAAACAGAGAAAAAAAGAAACAAAGAAAGAAAGAAAGAACGGAAAGAAGGAAGGAAAAAAGGAAGGAAGAAAGGGAAATAAGTGAATGAATGAATGGATATATATATGTATATATATATATAAATGAAATACCATCATCAGAGTGGAGGTGCCTCTGGCAGACCTCCCATTAATGTCAGATGTGATGTTTTTCCAACTGGGGTAAGAGACTTGCTGGATTGGAGGCCATGGCTGGAGACTGATGTAGTGCGACTTACAAAGGGAAGGGCTCAGAATTAGTACAAACCAATGGGCATCTCAGATGTGAATTCTGCAGTGGTGTATTTCATGGGACCTCTTGCGAGGTCTGCTGTTTTGAGAAAGGGTGGCTACTTGTGCCACTCTGAGAGGGAGGGAAGGAGATTTCATGAAAGCCAGACATTCAGCAATAGTTGGAGTTCTAATATGATTAGCTTTTGGCCTGGGCCTCTTGTGATCTGAGACTGATACAAAGAGAATCCGGGCACAAGTGAATCCAGTGACTGCCACCACTCTGGTGCAGGCCCTCTTGGCTCATGCCTGGACTATCGAAATAACCTCTTGGTGGAGTTTCTCAAGTTTCTCCACAAAGCCAGACCACCCCCTACTCAGTTGTCAAACTGGTCTTCCTAAAACTCAGGACTGACCAAGTCACACCATCCCTACCTACTTCAATCAATTCCAGTGGCTTTGCTTGCAGGATCAAATATTAAATCCTCTGTTTGACTTTTAAAGTCTTCCATAACCAGGCCCCTTCTTACCTTTCCAGGCTTCTTATCCTTATACCCCACCTCCCATTCCTCCTGTACTGGATTGTACTTGGCAATCCAGAGACACTGGCTTCTTTGTGGTTCCCACTCAGTCCATTTTCACTGGGTGTCTGTGCCTGAATGCTCTCCCTTCTTATCTCTACCCCCTGGGTTTTGTTGGCTTCTTCTGAGTCCCAGCTAAAATTCCACCTTCTGTAAGAAGCCTTTTACAGTCCTCCTTCATCTGAGTGCCTTCCCTCTGAGAAGTCCCCCTTTTATCCTGTGTATATCTCGTGCACAGTTATTTGCATTTTGTCTCCCCTATTAGCCTGTGAGAGCCTGGAGAGTAGGGCCTATCTTTGGTTTTCTTTGTATCCCCAGTGCTAAGCACAGTGGCTGGCAGAAGTAGGCACTTAAATGTTTATTGACTGACTGATGAAGAGCAAGGAAGACATGGCTGGCCTGAGCACTCTCCTTACTGTGGGGCTTCTGCTAGGAACAGACCACTCAGAAGATGGGACAATATGGGCAAGAGTCAGGGTCATAACAAACAAAAAAAAGGTTAAGAATTCTTGATTTAGAAGCTGCCCGACAACATTTTCATTTTATCAGGAAGCAGAAATGACAGCACTTAGCACCTAGTTAGCAAAAATAATGAATTAACATAGGAAACTACCAGATGGAGTGCTTCTTATCCCCCGTCTACATTTCCAAAGTTGTGTTTTTTCCCTGATCTGACCTTACTCTAATGCTGGAAGATCTCTCTGCTCCTGCAGTGCCTTCCTCTGAATAGTGGTTTTCTCCCAGAATCTTCATTTTTAAGGAAGAGCCTTCAGGTCAGCCACATTTTCCTCTTCACTCTTCTCTGGACTCAGCTCCTGATTGTGCCCCCTTGTTTCTCCACCATGCTCCATTCAGGTACTTCCCCACTCTCTACCCTTTTCTTTTACTTTCCTTTTACACGTTGTCTTCCCTAATTAGGATATAAGTTCCTTGAAGGCAGGGGCTGTCTTTCTTTTTTGCTTCTGTTTTTAATTTCGGAGCTTATTAGAGAACCTGTCACAAAGTAAGTATCACTATCCAAGGGGCACCACAGGTCACTGCCCTGATCAAAAATCTGTAACAGTTTTTACTCATAAAGGCCAGTGAACTGGGATCTCTGGATTCCCCACTCCCAAGGGGTGGTATCTGGGGACCTCTCCCCCAAAGGGTCTTGTAAACTGAGGTCTAAGATTCCATCCCCCTGCCCCCCCCAAAAAAGTTGATTTTGCTTCTAGCCTTCAGCCACATCTTACTTGTGTTTGCCTGGTAGCAGAATTACTAGTTAAGGTTTTAATTTCAGATAACCACTTTCACCTTGCATGGGTAGATAGGATTTTAATAATATTATTAAAAAGGTGGGAATAACTATGTAGAAAGAATGGGGTATGGGGCAGCTAGGTAGTACAGTGGATACTGCTCCGACCTTGGAGTCAGGAGAACCTGAGTTCAAATCCAGCTTCAGACACTTGGCATTTACTAGCTGCGTGACCCTGGGCAAGTCACTTAACCCCGATCGCCTCACGAAAAAGCAAAAAAAAAAAAAAAGATAAAAGAAAGAATGGGGTACTCCAGATTGTTCTGAAACCTGAGCTGTCCCTGGAGGGAATGGTGCTAACCTAGGGTCAGTGTTGTTAGCTGCACCCCCCCCCACTGCATTGATATTCCATTGAAATCAGGTTAATCTGAATATCAAGGACAGCTCAGAATAGAGGAAAAAATTATAAAAGGCCAGCCTGAGGGGGTCTGGTGCAGGAAATGGAATAACGGGAAGCGAATAAGCATTTATTAAGGGCCTATCATGTGCCAAACACTGTTCTAAGTGCTTTACAAACATTTCATGTGATCCTCACAACAACCCTGTAAGATAGGTGGCATTATTATCTCCATTTTACAGTTCAGGAAACTGAGGCAGACAGAAGTTAAATGAATTGCCCAGGGTCATATTTAGGAAATGTCTGAAGCTGGATTTGAACTTAGGTCTTCCCAATTCCAGGCTCAGCTGCTCTATCCACTGTAATATCTAGTCAGGTAGCTAGGAAATAGATATCACCTTGATTTTTGTTATCACAATAGGTTTCCATGAACTGATGATATGTATGTGAAATTTAGGTCTTTGTTTTTTAGTATCAGCTTTATTTGTGGGGGTGAGGGGGCTGGTGAGGGTAGGGTGGGGTGGGTGAGAGTTTTGGTTGGACTGGGCTCTGCTTCTCCTTTTTCAAATTTTCCTTCCCCACCTTTTGTGAATCACTGTTTATCTGCCAGGGGTAAAGTTCAAGGTCTCTGGTAATCATCCCAATTCACTATACGTGACTATATGGGAACAAATGTTTCTGCATTAGCTTTGATGAATAGGAAGATGTGAGATGAGCAACCTGAAGAGGAGTCTTATCTCTTTTCCTGACACCTAATGAACCATGACTACCCTGCTCAAAAGCCTCCAGTGGCTCCCAAATACCCATAAAATAAAACACAAATTCTTTTTTTTTTTAAATTTTTTAGGCAATTGGGGTTAAGTGACTTGCCCAGGGTCACACAGCTATTAAGTGTCAAGTATTTGGTCTGAGTCTGGATTTGAACTCAGGTCCTCCTTACTTCAGGACCGGTGCTCTTTCTACTGTGCCACCTAGCTGCCCCTAAAACACAAATTCTTTAGCATTTATATGACCCTCTACAATCTGCCTCCATGCAACCCACTTTTCTATTTCTTTTATTATTTCTATTCTATTATTATTTTCTATTCTGTTCTATTGGTTATTTCTTCTATTATTTCACAATAATTCCAATTCATATGGTCTACTTTGTAGACAAAATGGACTGATAGATATTACCAAGACTCATTCTGCCCCCCCCCCCTTTTTTTTTGCTGGACGTGAATTGTGTTTATTGAGCACCTCCAGAAGCCGGCCACCCAAAGTCCTGCAGGGCTACTCACCAGGCCCTCGTCTGGGCAGCCTTCCCCAGGACAGGGACGTGGGAGGGAGGGGTCTTCCCAGCTCTCCACGATTAGGTCACAGTATCCTGGGCTTCCCCACCTCCCTGCTTCCAGAGAGACCATCACCCCATCTGACTGGCATTGCATGCTCCCACAATTCTCCCTGAGCAACTTTGGGCAAATCGTTTTCCCTCCCTGAGCCTCAGTTTCCTCATCCATCGAATGGGGCTAACAATACTGGCACTAAGTCCTCCTCAGAGTTGTTGGGAGGGAAAGCACTTTGTAAATGCTAAAGAAATAGGGCAGAGTGGGGTGGGGAGAGGGTGATGCTTCTTATACAGTGTTATTTGGGGGGGGGGGGGGTGAGAGAAACCACAACCCAGCAGTCCCAGGAACTGGTTCTACCACTGACTTCACAGTATAACCTAGGGAATGTGCTTCCCTCCACTCTGGCCATCATTCTCCTCCTCTATTGAATGAGGGGTTGGACAAGATGATCTGAGCTCCAATGATTTCAGGTCCCCAGGCCCCCACTTTGGAGGTTCCCAGGAGGATGGGGCATCAGTTGGCATGTGGGCAAAGCTAGGCATTCAAGGCAGGGCTGGAGGCGTCAAGCGAAGCTGGGCTTCTCCTGAGAAGGGTGGAATTTACGTAGGCTGGAGTCCATCAGGAAATCCACTGACCTGTCGATGGGGTGAATGATGACAGGTATGGCCATCAGGCCCAGGGCTGTGGTCGTCCACTTGCGGGCAGCCAGGGGCCAGCTGGTGGCTCTGCTGAGGATGTGGAGAGAATCAGTGCACAGACTGTGGCTGGTGAAGCCCGGGATGGCCACAGAAGCCAGCGCCTGCCAGACAAATGTATCCATCACGGCCACCGCCATCTTGGTGGTCCTGCCCGACTCTTGGCTCAGGGCAGCTCCGGTCTTCTTGCCCTTGTCCACAGCGTCAGCCACCACATAGGAGCTGGCCACCCCGTAACTCTGCCACACCACGGAAGTGGGCACAATTGCTCTGAAGGCTTCTCCCACTTCATTGGCATAACCCAGGTAGCGCACCCACGTGCCGCGGTAGAGGTCGGGCTGGGCATCTCGGCATGGTGCGCACCGGGAAGGGGCGGCCAGTGCTGGCCACTAGCACTGGCCCTGAAGGGCGTTCTCTCCGGCCGGCCGGGGAGCGTCTGCAAATTACGCGCTGGACGCACGCGCGCTCCAGCACACCCCCGCGCACACACAGATGCTCACACGTCCATCCTGCACTTTCTTGCCATGTATTCATTCAGTCTGTCTTCCATTCCGAATATGCATACTCTCCTCATTGTGCCATCAGTTCAAATCCTTCTTTTCCCTTAATGCTCAGCTCAGCTGCTTCCTCCTCCATGATGCCATTTTTTGACCTGTCCCTTATCTTGCTACACCCTCCCACAAGATCTCTAGAAACAATCCCTGGAGAGTTTTGTAACTCCTTTTCTGGATCCAGGCAGTTCTAACTGGGCTCACTATCTCTAGCCTGACCAAACTCTTTCACCAGGCTGTGTGTTCTGACTTGTCAGCTTGTTACCTCTCTCTCCCAGCACTTTCTATCTCTTACTCTTAGAACTGTAATAGAATGAACACTACCATTCCTTCTGGAAAGGACTGCCCAGTTGTTCCACTCAGCAACTCTGGGGCTTTCCAGACCAAAACACCCTTCCTTGTCTATCACTTCCCTATGTGTGTTGTCTCCCCATGTTAGAATGTAAGCTCATTGAGGGCAGGGACTGTCTTGTATTTATGTTACCTGGGTTTCCAGCCAAACCTGCAACATTTTGCATGAGATTCTCCCTACTGGTAGAGAGAATGCTGACTTGATACTCTGTGCCTGTGTGAGGAGAGGCTGGTACGAGAGCTTTGGAGAGAATTCTTTGTTTCTTCTTTGAGAGAGCCACATGTGGTTTCAGAATCTCTTCAGAACAGACTCCAGGAAGGAGAAAGAGAACATTCTCTTGTAGGTGTATAGGGAAAGCAGGTTTTTTTTTTTTTTTAACACATCCCTAATTTCCACCTTGAATCCAAAGAAATCTCGGAGCATTTCCCCTGGGTTGGGATGAAGGCCCCTCTCTTAGTTGAGTGAGATGATCTTGCTCCCATGTAAAAAGGTCATTTAGTCTTGTGTATTGTCTAACATATTCTAATCTATATAACTTCTAATTTATATTGGCTATTTGCTTGGATAAATGGATTCACTTGCTATTCGCTATTTGTGATGGCCTTTTGTATGACTAGAATTTGGTAGGAAGAAATCAAGGCTGTGGTTGTAAGTTTAGGATTATCCCCTGCTCCATTCTTCTCCTGCTCCTCTCGAGTTAGAAATTACAGCCTCCCTTGGAGAGGAGAAAGGGAGATTTCAGAGATACCTACTATTGCCTCCCTTTGAGTTTCCTTTCTAGACAGTTAGACAACCTATGTGGACATATATATTTTAAATGGTCACCCTACACTTTACATTTGTATCCCCAGTGCTTAGCACAATGCCCAACACATAGGAAATGCTTAACAAATGCTCATCTATCCATCCATCCATCCATCCATTCATCCCCTGATCTTCCCTGCTGAAAGTAATGGTTCTCTCCTCAAATTTTCTTTGAGAACATTTAGTTTTCTCCTTTGTCCTATAACATTCTACCTTGTGCTGTTGGATTTATTTGTGCACCTGGTGCATGTCCTCATTCTCAGGTTCTGACCAGCAGAAACTTTTTTTTTATTCCACTTAGGAAGCCCCTGCACCCAGCAAAGGACGTTGCATGTAGTATGTGTGTAACGAGTGTTTTGAATTGGATACAATTATTAACAGAGTCCATTGAATGACAACATCCAAAAGCAGCAAAAAAAAGAATCAGAGTCCCACAGGAAAGACATGACTGGCCCATTCTTACCCAGGCCTTGCCAACAAGAAAATGAATAATAGCCACCTAAGTCTTAGGGCTGAAGCCCTGAATATGTCAGAGGACCTACTTCTGCTTTTTCTTTGACTCTAACATTTACCAAATGCATGACTCTGGATGGAAGCTTAACCTCTCTGAACCTCAGTCTCTTTGTCTATAAAATCGAGATTACAATACAAGCTAGGTGGCCAGTGCACAGAGCACCAGGCCTGGAGTCAGGAAACCTCATCTTCCTGAGTTCAAATCCAGCCTCAGAGACTTATTAGCTGTGTGACCCTGGGCAAGTCACTTAACCCTGTTTGCCTCAGTTTCCTCATCTGTAAAATGAGCTGGAGAAGGAAATGACAAACTGTGCTAGTATCTTTGCCAAGAAAACCCCAAATAGGGTCATGAAGGGTTGGACATGACTGAAACAAATGAACAACAAACAATACCACCTGGATCTATCTCAGAGGATTGTTGTGAGAATCAAGTAAGATAATGTATGTGAAAATGGTTTGAAAACTGTAGGTTACTATAGAAATAGGAGGTATTCTTATAATTAACACTACATTATGTATATTATAATATGCAAAGATAATAATTAATAATAGTAACCATTCTTAACTAAAGACCTTCTCTAATGTCTCACTATGGCAAGAAGGTGACCTTGGTTTCTCAAAGGCCCTATCAGTTGACCACAAACTTTGGCAGGTCCAGTGATGGACATATATATATATATATATATATATATATACACATATACATATATATATAATATAAACACACACACGTATATATACATATACATATATATACATATACACACACACACACACACACATATATATATATGTACTATATATGTATGTCTATAGTGTGAAGACCAGCCTAAGTTGCTTATCACTCGATTGGCCATTGGGTGACACATTCTTTGGCCATAGCATCTCTGGAAGACCATTTGCTAAGTAGTAAAAGAGTTGTGCTTAGCATCGGAGGAAGGACTGTCCTTTTAAAACGATTGATCCCTGGCCTCTACTGATGATTTTGTAAGATCACAGGATAATAGATTAAGATACACAAGAGAGCTTAAAGACTATTTAATCCAATCTTCCCATTCTACAGATGAGGAAACTGAGGCCCATAGAGGTGAAGTGACTTGCCCAAGGTCACACGGAGCCAGAATTCAAACACATCCTCTGACTCTAAACCCCAGTGCTCTTTCCACTGTTCCATATTGTCTCCAATGGTTATTGTTCAAGTAGGTACACCCTAAACTGTTCCTCTAGAACAGACTGTTATCTTGATCTTAGTGAACTCTAATGATAACTTGCACCTAATAGGGATTCCATAAATGGAATTAAAATATTTTAAGTGTTACTTGAGACATAGTTACTTATTTCTCTATGAATACATTTGCACATGAGAGCAGAGTTCATTGCCAGTCTTGTAACACTGTTAAGATAATAAACTATGCCACTAGCACCTCCATAAACTTTAATTCATACCTACAGAAATCCTCTCCCCCAAGCCCCGAATCTCAGTTTTTTAAACTGCAATCTTAGTCAGTGTTAGACTTATCAGGGAAGCAGCACCATTAGTAATAATCACAAGGTACATATTCCTGATTCTTGAGCTTTTTTTAAGAAAGTAATTCCTAGTGTAGTATCCCCAACACTCATGATTTAAATATACTAAAATCTTGCTAATTTAGAGGGGTGTTAGAAGGAGAAGAGGTATCAAAATTTGCTAAAAGTGAATTAATAACAGAATACTATGAAATACAATTTTATTACTTAATGAATTGATATACTCACTTCAAGCTAGGCTAACAAGGGCAGAAAAGTAGAAATTCTTAAAGGACCTACTTTAATGATAAGTTTATAATTACCATGTCAATTGTTAGCATGTAAACAGATAGTTTGAAAGTGCTATATAACAATTCATTCTCCTATGGAGATTATCTTTTTTCCTAAATCTTGTTTATAACATTCTTATATCTTAAAACCTTGTCTATAATATTCATTTACTTGGCAAATAATTTGTTCAATTTGTAATAGACAATTTTTAATCCAGATCTGTTGAATAGTCACAAATTATGAATTAGAGGTGTTTGAATTACTGAGGTGTCTATATGTCAACATTGACTAATTCATATGTTTTCATTTTATCTAGGGCCATTTATTGAACAAAATATCCTACTTTTAAAGTTTCTTCTTAGAAACCATCAGAGTTATCTCAGGTTGGAGTCACACTTACTACCTTTGTGACCTTGGGTAAGTCCCTTTATCTCTTAGTTCCTCAGTTTCCTCATCTGATAGAAATGATAATACTTACCTCCCAAAAATGCTTTTTAAATCCCAAAGAGTTGAATGAATGTGAGCTATTAGTGAAAATAAACAAATTAAACCACTCCTCCCTGCCTTCCTAAGGCTTGATCATTTGCCTGGCAAAATGATTGGATTCAGTGATTCTGGATTTGCTCTTAATTAGGCAGAAAGGAGGAGCTAATCCCTAAATATGGCTGGTAAAGAACTTACAGTATGTAGACTTTATTTCCATGTGAATAAGGAGGAGTGTGTACTTTTTTTTATGAGGCAGAATGTCTAGACCGCCCCATCTTCCACATACTTGATGTGGAACCTTTGTTAGACACAAGGGACCTGGGAGAGGCTTGAATTCAAAGAAACAAAATAAGATGGAACACTTCTAGGGAAGGGTCTGTGTCATAATGAGAGTTTTCCCTTTATGTTGGCTTGTGCTTTATTAATCCACAGTCAATCTATTTTTAAAATGTGAAATTAATTTATTGGCTGTAATGCCTAGCAAACACTGAGCTCGCCACCTCTCAATGTATATCCCAGTCCCTGTTGGAAAAAAAACTTATTCTTTTTAAGAACCTGTGTCTTGTGATTCTTTTGTGGAACTTGACTCGATTTGATTCCTTGGATAGGATTTCTTTTGTTCCCACAGCGGTAGTTTCCACCTGGAAAACATTGTGTGTGTGTGTGTGTGTGTGTGTGTGTGTGTGTGTGTGTGTGTGTGTGTGT
>NW_020954564.1:22820195-22836002 GCF_900497805.2 Vombatus ursinus
TGTGTGTGTGTGTGTGTGTGTGTGTGTGTGTGTGTGTGTGTGTGTGTTAGAGAGAGTGGGGAGGGAAGGAAAGGGAAGAGGAAAAAAAAGAGAGAGAGATACAAAGAGAGAGAGGGGGGAGAGGAGAGATGAAAGGAGAGGAAAGGAGGAGAGACAGACAAACAGAAAGAGAGACAGAGAAACAGAGACAGACAGAGAGACAGACAGAGAGAGATAGAGAGAGAGAGAGAGACGGAGAGAGAGAGAGAGAGAGAAAGAAGAGAGAAAGCTGGCTGAATGATACTGTGTTAGTGAGGAGTAAAGGCTAGGTCTGTTTAGAAGGAATCATGTTTGCAAAAAAGTGGAGAGAAGGATATTATGGAAAGAACATCCCATCGATGCATTTAGAATAAGAAGAGAAGCAGTTGACTGAAAAAAAATAATCCTTGCTGAAAATATTCCTGATAATAGTCCAATAGTCAAAATATTTATGGAATTGATACACACTTTGAAGAACAAGAGCTATTTCCCAATGGAGAAGCGGCCAGAGCATATGAATACTCTGTTTTCAGAAGAGTAAATGCAAGCTATCAACGACTATATGAAAGAATGCTCTCAATTGTTAGTAATAAGAGAAATGCAAATTAAAACAACACAGGTTTTAGCTCAGGCAAAGCTGACAAAAATGGTAAGTGTTGGAGGGGATACTACTACATTTTGGGGGGAATTGTAAATTGGTCCAAATATTCTAGAAAACAACTCAGAATTAAACTAAAATGTCAGTAAACCACATATGCTGTTTGACCAAGCCATACTACTGGGTATATATTCCAAGGAGATCAAGGACAAAAATAAAACTCTCCTAGATATAAAAATATTTAGAGTAACACCTTTTGCAGTAGCAAAGAACCAGAAGGAAAGTGGGTGCCCATCAATAGGGGAACAGCTGAACAAATTGTGTTATATGAATGTAATGAAATATCATTATACCACAAGAAATATTACTATGAAGAATTCAGACAAACATGGAAATTAGTGAATCAAGAGAACCTGAAAAAAATTTGCAGTTTTAAAAGTCGTTTTACTCTACTAACGTATATTTATTTTTTTCTCCCTCCCTCTACTGGAAAAAAATAAAGGAAAAAAATAAGAACCTTTAACAAACATGCAGAGTCAAACAAAACAAATTCACACATTAAAGATATCCAGAAATGTATGCCTAATTCTGCACTCTGAGTCCATTACTCTTCTTTCAGAAGGTATGTAGTTCCTTCATTAGTCCAAGGTTGGTCACTTTATTGATCAGAGTTCTCAAGTTTTTAAAAGTTATTTGTATTTGCAATGTTGATGTTATTGTATAAACTCTTCTGCTCACTTTGCCCTGCATCAGTATAGAGAAGTTTTCCCAGGTTACTCTGAAACCGTCCCTTTCATCATTTCTTATAAAGCAATAATATTCCACCATGTTCATATATCATACTTTGTTTCAGCCTTTCTCCAAATCATAGGCACTCCTTCAGTTTCCAATACCTAGAACAATATGTATGATGACCACAATAATGTAAAGGAAAACAACATTGAAAAACTTCACATTTCTTTTAGATGAAGTGTCTGATCATACTTTAGAATTTCAGATAGTAAAGTTTTCCTCTTACCTCTTGGCAGAGAGTAAGGGGACAATAAGTGTGGAATGAGGCATACACACATGGCTCTCCAGACATGGCCAGGTTTTAATTTATTTTTGATTGTACTCATTTATTATGGAGGGGGAGGGTTATAGTGGTGGTAAAATGGAGGAGTCATTGGGAAGTAATGTTAACATAAAAGTAAAACATTTTAGAAAGAAAATGCATCCTCAGCATATTTATACAGATGTTGTGACCTAGATCAAACAGCCTTCATGAAACAACTTCTTTCTGAATTATTCAGACAATTGAGGAACAAGGTGGTGGTGATTTACTTTTTTGGGCCTGAATAATTCAGATGGACAGTTTTGACCTGGTATAGAAGATTAGAAAAACATTTTTGGTGCAATTTTGTTGAGTATTAGATATGAGTCCATTTAGGGAGAAATACAATCTGTCCACCATTTTTAGTCTTTATTTTATTTAGTTGGGAGCGGGACAAAGCTTCCTTTCACAATAGAATGGAATCCATTCTCCGTTTGCTGACAGAGCCTTGGAAAACCTTATGCTACAGGCAATGTGTCTAGGACTGAGGGGCAAATCTGCCATAACAAAACCCAAATATTTTTAAGTGCCTACAGTCAAAGAACATTTGGCCCAGTGTTACCATTGTGGGAGATGCTGTACAAAGTTTGAGTTAGACAAGATCTCTGAATAAAGAGTTTACATTTTTCTGGTTCTGATACTTTCTCTCTTGGGGTTACTCTCTCCCTAACCTTTAGCATAGGACTCTAAAAATTTGTGTTGTGAACATTGGACTTCCATTGTTCAGTTCTCTCATTCACATCTAGTAAGCAGAGGTAGCTTTGGTTATTAAGACATTGGTTACTCAGGGCCCAAGGTTCTCCCAACCCCCCCTCCTTGCCTCTCAGTTATTTCAGGGTCTAATAGCATCTTCCACAAAAGGAAGCTGGGGAGAAGAAATGGAAAATTAGGGTGTTGTGTACCTTGCTTGTAAAGCTTGTAAAAGGTTTGATTGAAGACAAAATGAATCACAAAGAAATAATGTGGTCTGAATGCAAATGAGTAAATGAATAAAACAGGGTTTGGATTTTCTGTGAATTTCACTTATCCAGTAGAATTTAAACTCTGTGTAGGAAAGCACATGGTATTTTTAAATCTTTTAGTTTTTCCCCTAGTATTTTTTATCCTTGTTTCTTTAGCACCTAAGCATAGAGAATTATATACAGTAGGCATTTAATAAGTGTCTTTTGAATTGAATCATTGAATCTTGACTTTCCCGGTTTCCAAAATCAAAACTTGACTGTAACTAAAGTCCAGATAATAGTCCTATGGTCTCCTTGACCAACCTATTGTTTGCTTTTTTGTATAGCCCCCTTAGCTTAATATTGTGGGGAAAAATTATTCAACTTACAATAAGAAAGACTGAGGTAGAGTTCTGAGCCAATGTCACTTTATTGAAGGGTCCATGGTCCCCTCTACTGAAGTGGGCCTCAGATCTTCTTCATCATCTGAGATGCCCCCTCCTTCCAGGGACCTATTTTTATAGGGTGAGATATCTAGACATTCAAGAACAGCTATATTAAATACAGAATAATTCCATTGGTTGACATATGATGCATAGGCTAAATAAGCAAACAATATGTCAGCAGGGTCACAGACTGGGCAAAGCAAAGAATATCTCCACTGACTAGGTGGTCATAAGATGGTCATAAGATGTTGGACAAGAGAGAATAACCCGGAGGCACAAAAATAAAATTGGGGGACTTCCCATGTAGTTGAGTCACCTCTGCCACACTGGGCTTGGTCACCATGACAAGGAAAAACAAGGGTGGAAGACTTCTATTTAGCTTCCTATGATTAAGCAAGTGATCTTTCAATCTGCAGCTTACAGCTCTGGGACCTGATAAACAGAACTTATAATCACTACCCCCATGGAATCATAATGAACTGACTAATACTAAGTAGAGTTTGAGTTGCGGTCCTCAAGGAATCAACTTTCTCATGATTATAGTCAGGAAGAAATCCATGGGCAGGCATATGGAATAGGTCAGGAATAATTGTTGTCATCTTCCCCCTGTTCCTGGAATATTATGGATGATAAAGGTAAAGGCCAAGTTTTGAATGCTGTCAACATTAACCCATTTGCACATTAACTAGAGAATGTTGGATTTACCCAGCCATTCATACCCACTTGACGGCTGGTCTTCCTACAAATTTAGTAATAATAATGTTGCATGTTTCAGTTCATTCTTCTAAGACTTAACATTAGCCAGAACTCTCTAGCTAAAGTTGATGAGTTGGCTAATATGATGGGGCTGGAGTTTGGACTTTAGCCATAATATGCATGCACAAAAAGAAACCTCTCCCATCACATGGCTAAGGTCCCCACAGGCTCATTCACATTATTCCTGGAGAGCGTCAGCAGAAACGTATCAGACCATGTCCCACACTTACCTCATTTTTGAGGCCTTTTTTCCCTTTTCTTCTGAGTCTCCATGATAATATAGCAACTTGTAGTGTTTGGTGACCTTCTATTGCAGTAATTCCCTCCTTTGGGCATTGAAATTGATTTTCCTCATCTTGGCAAGTGGAGATTCAAAGCATGCCCCTTGCCCCATGTCCCTGGAGCATTCCGTGGCATCAGCAGCCAACTATGTGACTATGAAAGTGTTTGGGGCCACCAATGTGACTGTCCCAGGAACATCTGCCTCAGCAAAAAGACTTTTGGGATACTCAGCTCCAGTTTGGGCTGATAGGGTAGCTGTATATGTGAAGCTTGAGTTTCCTGTGATAAGAGCCAGATGGATGTTTTTGTGGCTTTTAGAGAAAGTGGAAATCTTCTCTAGTCTCATTCATGTTTTTCCGTTTTAAAATTTTAAAAGTAGATAAATGGCCCTGAGATGACAATGATCCTATTTCTAACGCTCTTTGTTTTGCGTCAGTCCCTAGTGATCTCAGAGTGGTGTGACTGCATGTCCACATTCCCAGGTAGGGATAGGGAAAGAGATGAGCGACAGCATTAGAGTTTTATGAATTTGCTTAGATTTAGACAATGGAAAGTATTGTGGTTTGGGTTGTGATGCTTGAATCAAAGACTTATAGGACTTAGACATGGAAGATATCTAAGCGATAATTTAGTTCCAACTCCTTGATTTTACAGATGTGAAAACTGAGGGACAGGGAGGGGATAGGAACTGTTTCTAGATACACAGATAAGTGTCACAGTTGAGATGAACCCAAGACTCCTGACTCTCATGAAATAACAGAGTATTTGAATCCCTAGCACTTAATACCTAGGGGATCTTAGGATTTAGAGCAAGAGAGACCCTTGAATGTCATCTGGTCAGACCTTTCATTCTACAAAGGAGACAGCGAGCCCTAAGAGAGGAAACACCTTGCCCAAAGCCACACAGCTAACAAAGAGCTGGAATTCAAGCCCGAGTTTTCTGACTGCAAAGAAGAGAGCTCTTGACTCCATACTGTACTGCCTATAGAAATGGGCTGGGACAGAGCTGAAGGTTTGGGCAACGCAAACTTTCCTTCAAACTTGTAGAGTTTCAGGGTATTCAGTAGGGTCCCTTAGAGTTGGAGGGGAAGTTGTTCTTAGGGAATGAATTTGAAATTGCAAAGACTCCCTTATTAGAGGAAATCCTCCTTCCTGTTTCCGAGGTAGGGGCTATAGAGAACATATGAAAATGAGAATTTGCTTTTGTATTATAAATGCTCCAGTCAAGCCTTTGGTGCTTACTAAGTGATTTCTCTACTCTAAGGAGTTAAACGCAGAATATTAACTAGCAATTTTTGTAACTGGGTAAAGTTAAGAGGTATCCTTAATTTTATTGAAGGGACAGAGATTTATGCTGAGGAGGCTTCTGAGGGAGCTGGGCCACGGTAGAGCTCACTAAAGTTTAGTATTTCTGTGCTATGCAAGGGCATTCAGTGCCATTTAAATTTGGCACCCTATTGCAAAGTTCTTATTGCCCTACCCTTGTTATAAGTCTATTATTGTAATTCTAAGAGGCAACATTTAATATATTTGTAATGTCTTGCATTTAACTCACAGGGAGTTCTAATAGCTTTGAAGGAAGTGGCCAACTTCTGAGCTATTGAAGACTTTCCCAACAGTTTGGGCTGAAAATGAAGAAGGCTTACAAGACATAGAACTGGGTAGCTATGTTGAATCAAATACTGATAGTTAGAAAGTGTCATTAAATGTGTGCCTTAAATGTCCCATATAGACCCTTGGTGTTCATCCCTTTTCAATTTTCATTCTTTTGGGCTCAGATTGGATCTGTCTCCGTTTTGGACTGACACATCAAAGAAAAATGGAGAATAAGCTCAAATGTTCAGTTCATTGAGGGGAATATGAAATGTTATTCTGAGCTAAATAATAGACCCATGTCCTTTATAATGATTAAAGTAACACTTCTCCAACTAATTTGGCCATGGAAAAATATGGTCTTGAAATATGCCATTGGAAACTGTGATATAAGATGATGATGAAACCCTTGGGAGCTCAGTGCTATAGAATACTTCCTGGAGAAAAGTGAGCTGGTGAAATTTTGGAGGAAATGAATGGAGGATATGAAGCTTATTTTCATAGTCTGAATACTGGCTTTGACACCAAAAATGAATTTAAAAATCTTGCACTCATTTCTTTCCTGACTTCCTCTTCCATGGGTCACCTCCTCATTCTGAAGTCTCTGGAATTCACTCATTGGAAGTTCCCTTCAACCCTGGGACCTTTCCCTCTAGATGGCTCCTCCCAGAACCCCCATTTAGGGCCAGCATCCAGGCTAGCCATGTCTTATTCCTCTGCAGGCTGTCCTCCAGACTTTCTCTACCAAGCCCCACCAAAGAGTACCTTCATCTTTCCCCACACCTGTCCTTTCAGTTTCTTTCTATGTGTCGCTTTGGAGTGGTAGAGTGTAAGCACCTCAAGGTCAGGCTTTTCTATTTGTATTTGTGTTCCCAGTGATTAACACAAGTCTAGCACATAGTAAATGTTTAATAGTTGCTTATTGATTGCACTTAAGTATTTTTCAAAATATTATTGATACCTTTTGTCATTTATATCACCATCATTTCTTCAAATATTACCCCCTCCTTTGAACCCTGCCTTGTAACAGTTAAGCAAAATCAACTAACAAAGCAACCATATTTCACCCCTGTAGTTCCTTACTTCTTTGCTGAATGAGTTTCATCATCTGTTCTTTGGGTTCAAAATTTAGTCATCATAATTAATCTCAGTTTAGATATACTTTAGAGGTAAAAAACATTATTATAAACTTTGCATATATGATTCTCTTGGTTCTACTTTCTTTACTCTGGGATAATTCACAATGTTTCTCTGAATTCCTCATATTAACCATTCATAATAAATAGTTTTCATACTTATAATTTCTATAAAATATTTTGAGGAAAATATCACTAGAATAGAGATTTTTTCGTGGTACCACTATTCACATTGCATCTACAAACATTCCCATGTCTAACTCTTATCCTTAAAAAACAAACCCTCATTTAATCTGATTACCCCCATTGACTCTCATCTAGATCTTTCTTTCCCTTCTCTGTTAAATTCTTTGATAAAGCCATGTGTCCCAGGTACCTCCACTTCCTCTCCTCTCATATGATTCTATATCTTCTGCTGTCTAGCTTCTGACCTCATCATTCAACTGGGGCAGGGCATCTCCAGTAGTTATGATCTATATCTTGCCACTGGATCCAGATTGCTCTGGAGGAGAAAGTGAGGCTAGTGACCTTTCAGAGCCCTCTCTCACTTAAATCCAATTCATTTGCAAGCCATGGCATCATCTTCCTAATGTCATGGTCCTCTTCGAGAACGAAGGACAAAAACAACAACAGCAGCAACATTCCACTGAAACTGTCCTCTCCAAAGTGATCAGTGATATCTTACGCTCAGACATTGGTTTCCCACCAAGTTGTGCTCATTTTGGACTTCTTTGGGGCTTCTCCACCATGGCCCCAGTAAACTCCTCATGGAGAGATCTCATCATCTTGCAAGATCCAATCAGTCTTGTTACTCACACCTCATCAGTTATACACACACCTTATGCCTCTCTGATAGGAAGATGGAGGCATGAACTCCTCCATTTAAGGAAAGGGAGCATAACTGACAGCTCTTCATTTCTCACAAGGCTACATTCATTTTGAACTCCTTTGGCTCCTCCACCAAGTTCCCCCCACACTCCCACTCTGTCCAGCAGGTAATTCCTTCCCCTTTTCAGCTTTCTTTTGTGTATTGTCTTCCAATTAGATTGTAAGCTCCTTGAGGGCGGGGACTAGCTTTTTTTTTTTTTTTTTTGGTATCTGTATCCCCAGTGCCTAGCACAATGGCTGGTACATAGTAGGCACTTAATAAATGTTTATTTACTTCTGATCTCTCTGTAGTTTTTGACACTGTCGATTACCATTGCCTCTTAGATACTGACTCCTTTCTAGTTTCTCATGACATTATTCTCTCCTGGTTCTAGTTCTACTTATCTGACTACTTCTTCTTAGTCTCTTTTGTTGGATCTTCATCCATGTCATGCCAACTAACTGTTGGGATTACCCAAAATTATGCACTGAGCCTTCTATTCTTCTTCTTTTGGCCTATCTGTCCTTACAATCCTATTAATTCTCATGGGTTTAATTATGATCTTTATGTAGGTCCAGCCCAAGTCTCTCATCTCAGCTCATTCTAGCATCACTAAATGCCTTTGGGGCATCTTGAACTCAGTGTCCCATCAGCATCTCAAACTCAACATATGCAAAGCAGAACTCATCATCTCCACCCTCCCCTCCTTGAGATCCCTTCTCCTCAAACTCTCCCCTCTCCCAAACTTCTCTATTACTATCTAGGTCACTACTATCCTCCTAGTCATGTAGGTTTGCAACCTCAGTGTTATCCCTGACCTCTCACTTGCACTCACTGCAAATATTTAAGCTGTTGTCTAGTCCTGTCTTTTCTTCCTTTACAATCTCTTTATACCCTATATACCCTTTATACTCTATATAACCTTCTGTCTTGTTGGTCATTCAGGAGCCAGTACCGACAAGGTCCACACTGGGTGAGTGAGGACCCATGCATAGTGCTGTTGAAGGGGAAAAATGAAGCACACTATTGTTCTCGAGAATATCACAAATGAATGGGTGAGACAAACCAAACAAGAGTGGTGGTAACAATAATTATGACAATTGTTATAATGTTATAGTTACAGTCACAATAATTGATGACAATAATTTTAATGATATAGTTAAATTGAATAAAGTAGGGGAAATCATCAGACTGCATATAAAACATATAAATAGCATCCCTTATGAATATGAAGTGGAGGTGATATATAGATTTAAGGGACTAGATCTGGTAGATCTAGTACTTGAAGACCTATGGACAGAGGTTTGTAATATTGTATAGGAAGCAGCAGAAAAAAAATCCCAAAGAAAAAGAAGAGCAAGAAAGTAAAATGGCTGATGAGGTTTTACAAATAGCTGAGGAAAGAAGGAAAGTGAAAGGTAAAGGATAAAGGGAAAGATATATCCAAGTGAATGCAGAATAGCAAGGAGACATAAGAAGGTTTTCTTAAATGAGCAATGCAAAGAAACAGAAGAAAAAATAGAATGGAAAAGACAAGAGGAAATGTTTCATGCAAAAACAGGCATGATGAAAGACAAAAATGGTAGAGACTTAACAGAAGTAGAAAAGATTAAGAAGAGGTGGCAAGAATATACAGAAGAACTATACAAGCAAGATCTTAACATTACCAATAACTGTGATGGTGTGGTTACTGAGCTAGAGCCAGATATCCTGGAAAAGGAAGTCGAGTGGTCCTTAGAAAGCATTGCTAACAATTAGGCTAGTGGAGGTGACAAAATTCCAGCTGAGCTATTTAAAATCCGAAAAGATGATGCTGTAAAAATGCTGTACTCAATATGCTTGCAAATTTGGAAAACTAAACAGTGGCCACTGAATTGGAAAAGAATTTATATTCCAATCCTAAAGAAGAGTAATGGCAAAGAATGTTCAAATTACTGGACAAGATTCTGCAAGCTAGACTTCAACAATATATGAATGGAGAATTACAAGAAGTGCAGGCTGGTTTTCAGAGAGGCAGAGGAACTAGAGACCGAATTGCCAACATTCACTGGATTATGGAGAAAACAAGGGAGTTTCAGAAAAAAAAATCTACTTCTGTTTTATTGACTATACTGAAGACTTTGACTATGTGGATCACAACACAATGTGGCAAGTCCTCAAAGAGATTGGAGTTCCAGATCATCTCACCTGTCTCCTGAGAAACTTGTATGAGGTTCAAGAAGCAACAGTTAGAACTAAACATGGAATAACTGACTGGTTTAATATTAGAAAAGGAGTATGGCAAGGCTACATATTGTCACCTTATTTATTTAACATATATTCAGAGTACATCATGTGAAATGCTAGGTTGGATGAATCAAAAGCTATAATTAAGGTTGCTGGGAGAAATATCAACAACCTTAGATATGCAGATGATACCACTTTGATGGCAGACAGTGAAGAAGAATTAAGAAGCTTCTTGATGAGGGTGAAAGAGGAGAGTGTAAAAGCTGGCTTGAAGCTTAACATTAAGAAAACTAAGATCATGGTAACTCATCCCATTACTTGCTGGCAAGCAGAGGAAGAAGAAATGGAAGCAGTGTCAGCTTTTATATTCTTGGGCTCAATGATCACTGCAATTGGGGACTGCAGCCATGAAATTAAAAGATGTTTTCTCCTTAGAAGGAAAGTTATGGCAAATCTGGACCACATACTGAAAACAGAGACATCCTTTTGCCAACAGAGGTCTGTATAGTCAAAGCTATGGTTTTTCCAGTAGCGATGTGTGGTTGTAAGAGTTGGACCATAAGGAAAGCTGAGTGCTGCAGAATCCACACTTTTGAATTATAGCTGGAGAAAACTTTTGAAAGTCTCTTGGACAGCAAAGAGATCAAATCAGTCAATACTTAAAGAAATTAATTCAGACTATTCTTTGGAAGATCAAATATTGAAGCTGACACTTAAATACTTTGGCCACATAATACTCAATACTTTGCAAAATTGCACTGGGCTCTCTTGTTTGTCCTTGTTATATACTATCTTGTATCAGCCTTACTATTTGCATGTTGTATCTCCTTTATTAATGTGGTGGAAAGAGCACCAGATCTTCACTTAGAAGACCTGCTGGTTTCAAACTCCAGTTCTGACACAATCAAAATGAGCTCTCTAAACCTCAGTTTCCTCACCTTATAGAGATTATATTTGTTCTATAGAACTCTTAGGGTTGTTATGAAGGAAGCACTTTGCAAAGGTTGAAGTACTATAGAATTATGAATAATGATGATTGTAAGCTTCCTAAGGATAGACTGAATAGTTTTCTATCTTTTTATCTTTCTCTCACAGCATCAAATACAGTCGCTTGCATATGGTAGGTACTTAATAAGTGCGTGTTTTGTTGAACTGATTTGAATTTAATTTAATTGGAAGAAGGGTTTGAACTAAATGTTCTCTAGAGTTTTCTCTAACATCCAGTGATCCTATTTTCCAGATTCAGACCATGCAGAGAGTAGAAAGGATGTAGGTTCTGCCATAGGCTAGGCCATGTTGGAAGCACAAGCATCATGACTTTTTTTTTTAATCTTTGAAAACTGAGTCTCCTTATCTTGCCCAGGCTGGAACTATATCAACCATTCACGGTTCTAACCCCACTGCTGATCTGCATGGAAGCTTTGACATACTCTATTTCTGACCTGGGTGGGTTCTCTCATCCCCTTTTCTCCCAGAGAAGAGATTTTGTTAGTTTAATTGAAAGAAAGACTTGATCCTGGAAGTTGGGGAGATAACAGTGGCATCTTAAGTCAGTTCTTCTGTTGTCCCATCCAGGATTTATTTAAAAGAGAAGGAAGTAATCTTATAATTGTATCCAGTGTAGAATTTGTTCTGGATCTTGACCAAGAGGAGACAAAGTACATGTAGGAAGGTTAAGAGACCCTCCATGAGCAGAAGAATGGAAGCCTGGTGGCTCCCCTGCTCCCAAGGGCTCACCATATTGCTGCCAGCCTGAGTGGGAGACACCCAATTGCTTTAGCCCTTACTGTAACACATAATGCCCAAACTTAAGCAATCCATCAGCCTCAGTCTCCTGGTAGAAGGAATGAGAGGCCTATGCCACCATTCATGGCCCATGATTGCCTCTTAATGGTTACCCAGGTCAATTTAATGTGCTTAGTAATAATAATAGATAGCATTTATATAATACCTTGTAGTTTTCAAAGTGTTTTATAAATCTCATTTAATTATCACAACAACCCTAGGAAGTAGGTGCTATTATTTTCCCTATTTTACAAACAAAGAAAGTGAGGCAGATGAGGTTAAGTGACATGCCCAAGGTCACACAGTAAATATCTGATGCTGGATTTGAACTCAGGCCTTCCTGACTCTAGCTCTAACACTCTATCTACTGTACCACCTAGCTGGATAGTATCTGGGGCTAATGAAGGGAAAAAGTTTCCTCTGGTTGTGTGAGAAATGGACACAATTCATAGGGAAATCAGGTCCTACCTAAGCTCTTTCAAACTCTCCATTAGAGATTAAGCTATTGGCATTACGGGGTATTATAATTCCACAGTTCACCTGGTAACAGTCAACCGATCAATCTGTCAAATACTTATTAAGTACCTCTATGTGTCTGGCACTTTGGAAATACAAAAAGACATTTTCATATTATCAGGTAGAGTGATGTAAAACTGGAAAGCATTTAGAGATCATCTAATCCAAGGGTTCTTCATCTGGGATCTGTGAACTTAAAAATATCTATATTTTGATACATATATTTTAATATAATTAGTTTCCTTTATAATCCTATATATTTTATTTTATGCATTTAAAAACATTATTCTTAGATCAAGTCCCCAGGGACCCCAGACTGCCCAAGGGGTCCATACCACAAAAAAGTTCAATTGCGTCTAGTCCAATTTCCTCCCTCATTTTATAGATGTGAAAAGAGAACTTGAAAGAAGTTGACTTGCCAAAGTTCTCATGGGTACTATATAGTAATGGTGGGATATGGACCTAGGTCTTCTGACTCTAAAGTTAGAGTTTGTTACAGCGTATCATGCTTCCTTCCCAGACAGTTAAGTTCCTAAGCCTAAAATCAAATGCCTCCTCCTACAGGAAGTCTTCCCTGATGTCATAGTCAGAAAGTCAAAACTCACCTAGCACTTTGCTTACATTTCTCTCTAGGGCAGTTTTCCTGTAACACTGTGTATTAGTTACCTGCATTTTCTCCATACTAGATTATAAATTCCCTGATGACTGGAACTGTGTCTTATCTGAATTTTGCATCCCAGCTAACATAGAGCACAGTGCTTTATACGTAGAAGGCACTCAATATATGCTTGTTGCCTCATGTTGTGAGTTCATGTGCCTTTGAGACAGCAAACATTAAGGTAGCCTTGGGATAGCCTCTAATGCCATAGTCTAAGGAAACCCCCTTGAGTGTCTGTTGAATTCACTGCCAAGGTAATATGGGCCCAAAGGAAGTTTTGGCCCTGATCCTGGCTAAAGGCATTTAGAGGGCTAGGCTAGAGAGGGGCCAGGGGAAGCTGGTCTGTCCACACCTTCTTGTCTGAAGCTGGAAAAGATTTAGCAGGAGTGGAGTGCTGTTTGATGACCTCAGATTTCTAGTATGATTGCAAGCATAGAGGGTTTTTTTTTGTAAGACTTAAGAGAGGAGCTCAAGTTTAAAGGCTGAGATTTAGGATTTCTGTGTTGAGTTATTTGTGCCAACTCTCCTCCCCTTGGCCAAGGCCCAAGCTGAGTGATTTCAGATTGCTGTCCCTGGAGTACTATTTTAATAGGTCAGGTTCAAACTGAGTCAAATCCCAGTGATTTCCCCCACCCCCTACCCCAGCCCCATCTATTTAGTTGGATTTGGAAGAATAGATTCTGAAAGTTCAGGGCTTCAAGATGAAATCATTAAACTTACCCATGATCATAGTAAAACTTCCCGAACCTGGATTTCAAACAGATTCCTCTAACCACTGTGAATTCTGCTACAAAGCTTTCTCCACCTCTTAAAAAAATAATTAAGAAATGTTGAAATGCAGTAGAGGCCCAGGAGAAGGGGCAAGCATTGCACTGTGTAAGAAATCCAAAATACATTCCCTTCACTTTTCCTTGTCTTTTCTAGCCAGGATTGGTGGAAATATCCGTTATGTGGGCTCAAAGGAAGGTATCCCATCTTTGTCTCTTGTGAAGAGTTGTTTAAATAGGGCATGGCATAGAGATTATAAGTAGCACTTTCCTGAATTTCCTTTATGTCTAGGACAAGAGTCTTCTTCCGGTAGTGGAAAGTTTTTTTAAATTAAATTTGATTTTTAATTATCAGGCATTTATTTTTTTCTTCCTCCAAACTCCCCCTAGCCTGCCCCTGCTGAAAACAAAGAAAAGAAAACAAAGCGTTTTGATAGATAAGCACAGTAAAGCAAAACAAATTCCCATATTGTCCACATCCAAAAATATTTGTCTCACTTTGCATATTAGTTCATCACTTCTCTGACAGGTTATGGGTAGCATTCTTAATTACTAGTCTTCTGGAGTAATGATTGTTCATTATGTTGATCAGAGTTCTTAAGTCCTTTAAAATTGTTCATTTTTACAATGTTGAATGAATAAATGAATGAATGAATGAATGAGTGAGTGAGGCATCCAATGTTGAACACTTTGACAATGCCAAGGACTTCGGGCTCAAGAATTTTCTCTTTTTGGGTGGCTCTAACATCTGTAGGAGCAGTTCCCTGGCTGATCGATAGGGGCTGCTTTGCGGGATGATGACCACGTACACTGGGCTGGAAGCCTTCCAAGACTTTATCACTGGAGCAAAGGGTATGCACAGTTTAGTAACTGCAGGGGTGTAATTCCAAATTGCTTTACAGACTAGCTGGACCAATTCACAACCCCACTAATACTATATCTATTCCCCTAGTCCGTGGGTGAACTTAGGAACTATAGGTTGGGAGATCTTGATTCTTGGTGCTGCTTTGCCATAAATTAGTTGTAGAATTTGGGGGAAGTCACTATTCATGCCTTGGTTTTCCCCAGCTGTAAAAAATTGGATGGTTCTCCCTGCATACATAGGACTGTGTTGAAAATGACCAATAATAGCTGACATTTATAGAGCCTCAACATTTTTTTGAAATACTTTACCTATATTATCTCATTTGTTCCTCACAATAGCCCTGTGAAGTAGGGGTTATTATTATTCCTATTTTATAGGTAAGGAAACTTGAGACTTTGAGAAGTTGTGTCTTGCCCAGGATTAAACAGCTAATAAGTGTCCAAAGACGGAATTTGAACCCAGGTCTTCCTAACTACATGCTACCTGTAAATTGAGATAACATATGGGGAAGGATTTTGGAAGATATTTTTAAGAATGTGCTGTGCACATTCAAAGTCATTATTGTTATTGTGTATCATTTTGGGTAAATGACCAGTGTGTTTTCCTGCCCCACTTGTAGTCCTAAATGGGAGGATGAAATTTGCTATTCCAGAACCAGGAACCTCACAGAGGTTCTTAACCTGTGATCCATGAAGTTTTAAAAGTTATTTTTTTTAAATGAGATCCTTTTTTTGGGGGGGGGGAGGCAATTTGGGTTAAGTGACTTGCCCAGAGTCACACAGATAGTGAGTGTTATGTGTCTGAGGCCAGATTTGAACTCAGGTCCTCCTGACTTCAGGGCCGGTGCTCTATCCATTGCTCCACCTCGCTGCCCCTAAAAGTTATTTTTTAAAACTGTATTTCAACATAATTGGTTTCCATCATAGTTCCATGAATTTTATGCATTTAAAAACATTATTCTGAGAAGAGGTCCATGGACTTCACCAGATTGACAAAGGGATCTAAGAAGAAAAATAAATGATTAAGAATCCCTGAAAAGGATGACTCCTTAAAAGCACTGGTTTCTCCTGGGGGCCTACAGATGGCTTTATTCTGGGGATAGGATTTTGACTGGGAGGGTTATAATGGAGAATGAAAGGACAATTAGGCAGGTCCTGTGGCAAGGTACCAGCAGTACTACTGTATTTGCTGGGGCAGCTTAGGTATGGAATGGTGTGTGTGTGTGTGTGTGTGTGTGTGTGTGTGTGTGTGTGTGTGTG
>NW_020954564.1:22836012-22841838 GCF_900497805.2 Vombatus ursinus
GTGTGTGTGTGTGTGTGTGTGTGTGTGTGTGTGTGTGTGTGTGTGTGTGTGTGTGTATGTGTGTGTTGAGAAGAAGAAAACCAAACGGTTGCATTAATCTGCCTTTACAGTCAGATACAGAGCAAAGAGAGGTGAGCTTTAGTACAAAAAAGAGAGGAAAGAAAATCTGAAGAGAGACAGAGAGATTAGTCTCTGGGTGATTACAAAAGAGTTAGCTGAGTAAAGTGAACTTCCTGGTCAGTGTGGAGTGTCTGATGGCTTTTGAAAGACATCACTCTGTCCTCATCTTCCTCTTTAGGAGTAGCTAGA
The DNA here is from genome assembly GCF_900497805.2 of Vombatus ursinus. Taxonomy (NCBI): domain Eukaryota; kingdom Metazoa; phylum Chordata; class Mammalia; order Diprotodontia; family Vombatidae; genus Vombatus; species Vombatus ursinus. The sequence goes on from NW_020954564.1 coordinate 22,836,322, forward strand.
GGGGGTAGGGTGAGGAATGAGTAAGGGGTGAGAGACAAGAGCACCATATGGGTTTCTTTGGGCCCTTCATGGTAGAAACAGAGATTTCATGGGAATGAGAATAGTAGGGTGGTGACTAGAATAGATAGCCACAGAATAGATATTACAGTGAGACTGAGGGGCACTCCAAAGCCTTCTGACTTGGATTTGGTTGAGTCCGTTATGTCCTTCAAAGCCGGTGGCCTACCTATCTTTTTCAGTAGGGAAAAATCTTCCTCTTTTCCTTCGGGGGTGGATTTGGTTTTTGGAAATGAGCTCTAAATCATTCAGAACCAAGTCTGGTCCTACCACAAATAAACTGGGGGCTCCCATTTGTGGACAAATGCAAAATGAGAAGTGGCAAAAGGGATGATCCATTTAACCACCCCTTGGACATTCTTTTCTTGAACTTAATTTCTAATGTCTTAGATGCAGAGCAAGAATGGACTTCAGAAGCCGTCTACTCCAACCCCCTCATTTTACAGATGAGGAAACTGAGGCCCAAGGAAGTTAGGTGACTTTCCCACAAATGGCAGATCCTCTGACTCTATAGAATGTAAGCTCCATGAGAACAAGGACTGTTTTATTTTTATCATTGTGTCCCCAGCAACTAGTATGGGGCCTGTCAGGTATCAGGTACTTAATACATGCCTTTTGATTCATTGATCCATAGCCAGTACTCTTTCCAATATTCCACACATGTCCTGAGTCTTAGTGTGCCTGTTAAACAGTGAATTGCGTTGATTTCATAGTCGTGCCTCTTTGCTTGCCACAAGTTGATGTGACATCATCATCCAGGGCCTTCAGGCTCAATTCCTGCAGAAACTCTAAGTTTAATGATTGATTGGAGAAGGCCCTTGGATGTAATGAGAGAAATCTAGGCCATTGAACTCTTTTTGTTGTTTTCTGGGTCAATGGGCACCTGTAGACCTGACTTTTTTTTCCACAAGAGGTGCTAATGCAGCCTGGGAACTGCTGGGCACTTCTCTTGATTATAAGGAGTTCATCAATGAGAAGTGGGAAATGCGGATCATCTCAGCCCACAGCTTATGGTTCCTTTCTGGAGCCTCAGTTGTCATTAGAAAGAGAAGCACAGCAGGCAGAAGTCACAGTTCCTTTCAGCACCTGGGCTTTGCAGAATGTCTGAAGCTTCAGCCCTGCTGGGGTGGGGACACGTTCCTCCTGCCTTCTATTTCCACGGATGGGTGGAGGATGGTACCTTCCACACCGAATAAAGGGCTTTTTTGTCCTTTGAATGTTTTGGGTTGATCACGGGCTCCAAAGTATAGCGAACTCTTCCTCACAGACCAAGTTACTGATAATTTGACTTCGAATTTTAAAAAGTTACACACACAAGCGGAACTGGGCTTACTATGGGGCTTCTTGTAATGAAAGTTAATGCTGTCTGTCCAAAAGAATCCTGTTTGATAAGTTGAGAGGGAATGTGTGGTGTGTGTGTGTGTGTGTGTGTGTGTGTGTGTAATAAGCCAGGAGCTGCCCTCAGCAAAGATCCCAAACTCCAATTAATTCAGAGCTTTTGCAGAAATTAGTAGACTTTTATGCAGAGACGGCTGCTTCAGTACACATTGATTAAGGGGATTTACAGAGTTTTAGGACAGTCTCCTGCATCAGTTTGCAGGCTTTCAGTTCTGAAAGAAATTCCTGTGTGCTGCTGAACTGTAGGTATAGAAAGAGACTTGGGGCTGTGGGTGCTTTATTCTCATCATTCCTGTTCTTCCTCACCTCCTTTGTGGAACGTGAAGAATTGTGGAATGGGAGGAGCCTTGGACTTGGAGTCAGAAGACTTGGACTCCAGGACTTACTGTGGGTGTGACCATGAGTAAGTCAACCTCTCTAGACTTGGTTTCCTTGTTTTTATCATTTAAAAATGTTTTTGCTGCTATCTGTTGCTCCCATGTCACGAACTTACCTAATGTAATCTTCTCAGGTAACTAGCCCTTAAAAATCTAAAAGAAAAAAAGATAAAATTCAGCAAGACTAACCAATGTGTCAACCAAGCCCAAAATCACCCCTCATGTTGCATATCCATAGTCCCCCACCTCTATGAAGAAAGGAGGGAGGGGCTTCTCTCCCTTGTTTGGTTTTAACCTTGGTCTTTATGATTTGATGGGTTTCAGTTTCAATTACTCTTTGTTGTCACTCTCCTCTACATATCCCTCATGGTTCACCCAGTCTTTGCATGAATAGATCTTGAGAGGGAGAGCTCATGACTTTGGGAGGCAGCCTGTTTTTGCTGTTTATATTGTTGTAGTCATTGTGTCTATTGCTTTCCTGGTTCTGCTTATTTTACTTTGCATCCATTCATGTCTTCCTATGATTCTCTGTATTCATTAGTTCTTATAGTAATCCATGCATTCGTGTATGAAGACTCTAACATCTGTAGTTTTGGCATCTTTAAAATCAGACTAATCACTATATTACTTATCTCACAGTATTGTTATGAGGAAAGTATTTTGTAAACCTTAAAATACATATATGTTTATATATGTATGTATATTTATGTTACATATATATATCTATATCTAAAAGATTACAAATCCAAAAACTGAGAGTATCTGAGATTGCTTCCGGCTCTAAAATTCAGTAAACCATAAAATTTTAAGGAGCCCATGAGGTCCTCTCTCATCAATCAGTCTTCATCCTCTTTAACATCCCTGAAAGCATCATCATCCAGTCTTCATGCATGGATCCTGTGATACAAAGTTCACAACTTTAGGAGGCAGCCCTTTCCACTTTTGAATGGGCTCATTGTTAGGAAATTCCTCCTTACTTTGAGGCTACATCTGCCTCCTTGAACTTGTACCCATTGACCTTTGGGCCAAGAGGAGCACAATTAATTCCTCTTCCCTGTTACAGCCCTATAGATATTGAAAGACAGTGATCATATCTTTTCATGTTTTCTCTTCTCTAGGCTAAACATCTCTAGTTGTTTCTCTAACCATTTCTAACATGAGATCATTTTAGTTCCTCTCATTATTCTGGACTCTCTCCTCTGGTTGCCACCAAGATTTGCCATCAAGTTTGTCGCTATCTTTCATAAAATGTAGCCCTTAGAGCTGAATACAATAAATATTACATATGTAGTCTGACCAGGACAAAAGAAAGGACAAAGAGATGAATATCTCACAAGGTCTAGACTTCTTTTCATGCAACCTAGTATTGTATTAGTTTTTTTGGATGTCATGTACCACTCTTGACTTACTGGGCTTTGAATCGACTATGAACCTCAGTTTTTGTTGTTGCTGTTGAGTTCTTTCAGTTGTGTCTAACTCATTGTGACCCCATTTGGGGTTTTCTTGGCAAAGATACTGGAATAGTTTGCCATTTCCTTCTCCAGCTCATTTTAGAGATGAGGAACTGAGGCAAATAGGGTGAAGTGACTTGCCCAAGGTCACATAAGTATTTGAGGCTGTATTTGAACTCACAAAAATGAGTCTTCCTGATTCCCAACCCAGTGCTCTATCCACTGTGTCACCTAGCTGCCCTCAAAAGCTATGGATGGCTAATATATGTTCAGTTGTTTTTCAGTCATGTTTGACTCTTCATGACCCCATTTGGGGTTTTCTTGACAAACATACTGGTGTGGTTTTCCAGTTCCTTCTCCAGCTCATTTTACAGATAAGGAAACTGAGGCAAACAGGGTTAAGTGACTTTCCCAGGATCACACAACCAGTAAGTGTCTGAGGTCAGATCTGAACTCACAAAGATGAGTCTTCCTGACTCCGGGCCTGGCACTCTATCTATTATGCTACCAAGTGAACATTTCTTTTCTTCATGAGAAATATATTGAGGGGCAGCTAGGTGGCACAGTGGATAAAGCTCTGGCCTTGGAGTCAGGAGGACCTGAGTTCAAATCTGGCCTCAGACCAAACACTTGACACTTACTAGCTGTGTGACCCTGGGCAAGTCACTTAACCCTGATTGCCTCACCAAAAAAAGGAAAAATATATAAATACATATTGGAACCCATTTATTAGCTACATGACCCATGAGCAATACCCTTGACTTCCTGGGACCTAAGTTTCCTCATGTTTAAAATGGCAATCATGACGCTGGCACTTGTTATATGGAAAGCATTTTGTAAACCTTAAAGGACTGTCTTAATGTGAGCTGTTTTTTCTACAATTCTTCTTCCCACTGTTTTTTGTTTCACATGTTTTCGAAGGTAGGGGAATCTAGACTAGGTGAAAACAAAAGGAGTCAGAAGCCATTTTCTTTTATCCAAGGCTTTGGCTCCATGTTGAATGAGATGCACTGATCAGAGTCCCAGGCACACAGTCCTGGACCAAGTCCTCAAAGGCATTTGCTTCTCCAAACACATTCAAGTCCTTTTCTGACACTACCTTTTAGATGTCTCAAATTAGATGTCTAGTAGATGTAATAAACTCTTAAACTCAAACTCTAAACTTTCTAATTGACTTTGACATCTTGAACTGAGAATCTAGTAGATACCTTAACCATAACATGTTCACAACAGAACTCATTATCTTTCTCCCTAACCCCTTCCCTCTCTTCCAACTCCTACCTTTCCTATTACTATAGAGCCAGCAGGCTCATAACTTAGGAGTCATCCCAGATCCCTCACTATCTCTTACTCCCTTGCCCCTATATCCAATTTCACCTTTGCAACATTTCTCAGATAAGCCCCTCTTCTTCCCTCTGATCCTGTCACCACTGTAGTGCAGGCCCTCATCACCTCATTCCTGGACTACTGTAATAGCCTCTTGGTGGGTCTGCCTGCATCAAGTATCTCCATACTCCAATCCATCCTTCATTCAGCCAGCAAAGTGACTTTCCTAAAATGCAGGTCTCATCATATCACCCCTCTGTTTAATAAACTCCAGTGGCTCACGATTGCTTCCAGCACCAAATACAAAGTGCTCTGTTTGGCATTCATAGTTGGTAGAGTTGTGAACTGATCCAACCATTCTAGAGAGCAGTTTAGAACTATACCCAAAGGGCTATAAAACTGTGCATATCCTTTGATCTACTAGGTCTGTATTCCAAAAAGATAAAGAAAATGGGAAAAGAATCTATTTGTAAAACATATTTATAGCAGCTCTTTTTGTAGTGGCAAAGAATTGGAAATCAAGAGGATGCCCATCAATTGGCTGAACAAATTGTGACATATGATTATAATGGAATATTATTGTGCTATAAGAAATGACAAGCAGGCAGATTTCAGAAAAAAACCTAGAAAGACTTAAATGAACTGTTGCTGAGGAAAGTGATCAGAACCAGAATAACATTATACACAGAAACAGCAATATTACATGATGAAGAACTGTGTATGATTTAGCTATTTGCAGCAATACAGTGATCTAAGACAATCTCTAAGGATTCATGATGAAAAATGCTATCTGCCTCCAGAGAAAAAACTGATGTTATCTGAATATAGACTGAAGCATACTGTTTTTCTCTTCCTTCCTCACTTTCTTTCTTTCTTTCTTTCTTTCTTTCTTTCTTTCTTTCTTTCTT
>NW_020954564.1:22841848-22853673 GCF_900497805.2 Vombatus ursinus
TTCTTTCTTTCTTTCTTTCTTTCTTTCTTTCTTTCTTTCTTTCTTTCCTTCCTTCCTTTTTCTTTTTTTGTTTGAGTTGTTTTACATGATTACACATATATAACCTTTGTCAAATTTGCTTAACATCTCAGGGAAGGGGAAGAGAAAGGAGTGAGGGAGGGATTTAATTTAGAACTCAAAACTTAAAAAAAAGACCAACAAATATTAAAAATTGTTTTTACAGGTAATTTGGACAAAAATAAAATATTATTTAAAAAAAACCTTTCATGACTTAGCCTCCTATTTTTCTAGTCTTGTTACACCTTACTCCCCATCATGCGCTCTGATCCATTGACACTGGCCTCATTGCTATTCCACAAACAAGACACTCCACCTCTCTGCTCCAGGCATTTTGTCTGGCTGCTCCCCATCCCTGGAAAGCTCTCCCTTCTCTGCTTTGACTACTAACCTCCTTGGCTTCCTTTAAGTCCCAGCAAAAATCCCACCTTCTTCAGGAAGCCTTCCCAACCCTCTCAATTCAAGTTACTTCTTTCTATCAATTATTTCCTATTTATCCTGTATATAGCTTGCTGTGTACATGTTTGTAAATTGTTTCCCTCAGTGGATCGTAAGCTCCTTGAAGGCAGAGATTATCTTTTGTCTCTTTTTGTACCCCCAGCTCTCACCACAGTTTCTGTCACATAGTAGGCACTAAATAAATGTTTATTGATTGATAGAGTAATAACACCTAGTCTTAAGTGGGCTGTTTGGTTTATAATCTAGACAAAAGCAGTAGCAGGCCTAGCATTATCTACATTCCTTAGAATGGGACATCTAAGTAATTTAACCTACAGGGTTTTAGAGTGGGGAAAGACCTTAGAGATTGTCTAGTCTGTCCCTATCATTTTATAGATGAGGAAACTGAGTCCCAGAGAGCTTGAGTGAATGACCCAAGATCACATAGGTTATAAGCAGCAGGGCTAAGATTCGAATTCTGGTCCCCTGATTCCAAATTCTTAGTTCTCTGCATTCCTGTATGCTTTCTAGTGAATTTGCAGCAACATGAAACAGCAGACAATATATTTCTTCCTGTTCCCTAATAAATCCTTTGCTTCCTTTCGTACATGCAAATATAAATACAGTCAGATTTTTGAAAACAATGTATTTTTTTTTTTTGGGACAGTTGATAAGGAATGACTGACAAAAATTCAGTACATGATTCAAAGGCAATAAGATGGGAATGGTTTTGATATATAGGAAAAAGGACCGGCAAGATCAGAGTTTAGATCCTGGCTTTGTCACTTACCAGCTCTATGACATGGTAAGTCACTTAACCTCACTGATGATCCGTTTTACCATCTGTAAAATGGGGAAATCAAAATAACACCAAGACTACCCACTTCACATTGTTGTTGTGAGGCTCAAATAGTATAATGTGCATAAGCTTTAAAGAGTTATAAAAATATGGGTTTATAGCTTGACACAAAATTCTTCTTATTTCATAGTTTTTAGAAATTGCTTCCTTAGCATAAAGGCTGGGAAGCAGTGAACGAAATCTTCATCTTTAACGTTTTGTTCATCAATCTAAATTTTAAAAATCATTTTTGTTAGGATTTAAGTATACAATTTGTCAACTTTACCTAAAAATAAAGCCCACTTTAGTTTCTGAAATCCCTTCCCTGTCCCACCCCATTTCACATTTCTAAAAATGGCTTTTAAAGCTACTTAGTCTTATATATTAAGTATACATTATGCTTCTATATGAGCCGGGGGCTGCCTTCTGGGCTCCAATGAAAACCAAGCAAAAAACAGCTTGTCTGTGATGGGACTTTAGAAGGCAGGCTTAGCCCCTGCAGCTCCCCGATCTCACCCTTTCTCAGATCTCCTGGCCAATCTAAGTCCTAGAGCCATGAATAAGCTTCCCTGAGAACTAAGGAATCCTCAAGACACAAGTGTTTCCTGGGAGCTCTCAGGCAGAACTTGAGATCCCAAAGACTATTTCCATCTGTAAAAAAAATTAAGAACCACTTCTTCAGGTTTGGACATATCCACCCTAATTCCCTTATAACATTATATAGTCTCCTGATTTTGTTTGCCAACATTGTCTGTCTGGGAGTAAGAATTGATGAAGTGTGTCATCCCCATTGCTTTGAGTGTATGAAAGTAGAATTTTTTTTTTTACTTTGATGGAAGACATTAGGCATTAGAAGCCTATCCTTTGTTCTTCAAGTCTATTCCCATCCTCAGGGTTGTTTTCTCTTGCGATGCCTACAGGTTCTGTTCCTCAAAATTATTATTATTATTATTATTACATACTAATTTTTTTTTTTACCGGGAGGGATGCACAATCAAAACATTTAGGAGACCGTAGGCTACTTACTCTCTAAGACTATAAATTGCAAAGAAGGTGAGACTGAGAATGTTTAGTTGAAACAGCCATTCATTGGACCCAAATGTGGGTGACTTGAGAAGGCATCACTAGGAATCATTTTCTAGGGTAATGCTGAAATGGAAACAGTACCTTTTTATTTTAATGCCAGAGGATTTGGGTTCATACTCTAGCTTTGCCATTTATTGGCTTTGTGACTTTCAGTAAGTTGCTTAAGCACTCTGATACTCAGTTTACTCATCTGTTAAATGATGGGTAGTATTAAATGATCTTTAAGGTCCCTTTGAGCCCTCAACCTATGATCTCATGAGCTTTGTTCAATGGAAAGAGGCAAGGAAGAGAGAGACTTTCTCGAACCCCTCGTGCTTCCTCAGGGGAGGCATCAAATAACTAGGTGTTCCTTCTGTCTTCTGTTTTGTGTCATTTCTATTTGAATCACACTTGGAAAATGGAAGTAAGCCTGAGCTGAGTAATGGGAGCCTTTTATGGCAAAATCTGATTTTTTTTTTTTGCCTGTTTAAATTACAATGCTGAATAATTATGTATGGGTAAAAACTGTCAAAAGTATTCTTAAATAGTACCTTGGCAGTGTGCTCAAATTAGTTTTCATTACGACCTATTTGTAAATCATTTGAACCAAATATCTCAGCCTGTAAATGTAAATGTGTTTTTGTTTTTGCTGTGGAGGTTAGGTCAGCAGAAGTCTGAAACAAATATGATTGCTCGGGTGGAGGTGACATGATTTACTTAAATCAGGCAATTTCCCCATTAAAGCATTGAAGCCTCGGCTCATAAAGACACTCTTTAGCAGATGAACTAAAACGTAGCGCAGCATTTGTCATATTCCGTGATTTGAAAGGAAAGAACAATTATAAAAATGAATGTAACTCTCTTTTGAAGAAAAAAAAGCAGTTTTTGCAGCAGTGGGTGGTTAATTTTCAATAGATTTTTTTTTAAACAGGATTTTTGCAGCAATTCTACTGCCATATAAAAGTCCCACAATTAAAATGTAAAAATGTGTGGTTCTAGGGCCGGTGTTAGACAGCTGTAGAAATCAGTCGTTTTCGAAGAGTGAAGTATTTTTTTCCCCTGTCTTGCAGCATTCATAATGACTTTTTTTTCCAAAGGAAAAGCCCCATTATTATAAACCGAATTCCCCTTCCCCCGTTTACTATGCTGCTTTCAATTAGCAGGGATTATTAAAATGGCAACATTTTAAACTGCTGCTGAAGCCACTTTTGGGGGAGGGGGGGAGGTTTCCTGCTCTGAGCCGGAGGCGTCACAATAAAAACTGATTGATTAGCGAAGAATGTAGTTACAGTAACTGATGCCTGGTGTCATTTTATATGCATTTCATGGGCTGGAATTGACGGCCCCGAAAATTTAGCGATTCAGCAGGAAACTTAACCTTTGCCTCATCGCGCTGCAGCACCTTCCTTGGGCAGGAGAAGGCTTGGAACTCGCAATAATCTGTGCTTTAGGGTGTTTCTTCATTCTACCATCCTCTTAAGATAACAACAGCAACACCCGACATTTATATAGGGTTTTAAGGTTTTCAAAGCACTTCACGCATATTAAGTATTTGAACCTTAAAATCTTATGAGGTAGGTACAAGCATTATCCCCATTTGACAAATAAGGGAACTGAGGCTAGGAGGGGTCAAATTACTTTTCCAAGATCACACAGGGAGGTGTGGGAGGCAGTGTGATACAGTAACCCTCGCACTGGAGTCCGAAGTTGTTGTTCAGTCGTTTTCAGTCATGTCCGACTCTTTGTGACCCCATTTGGGGTTTTCTTGGCATGGATACTGGAGTGGTTTGCCATTTCCTTCTCCAGTTCATTTGACAGATGAGGAAACGGAAGCAAATAGGGTAAAGTGACTTGCTCAGGGTCCTACAGTTAGTGTCTGAGGCCAGATTTCAATTCACAAAAATGAGTCTACCATCTAGTTGCCCCGAGGCTGAGGAAGTAGGTTCAAATCCTGGTTCTGCTACTCACTACCTATGTGATTTGGACCAACTCACTTGACCCTCTCCAAGTGTCTGTTTGTTCTGTAAATGGAGAAGGCTCGTTTCTGAGTTCCCTTTCAACCCTAGATCCACAGGCCCTCTATTTCCGATCTTTCTTACTCTAAGGCTGGCTCTTTATTCAAGATACTACCACCCTGTCTCTGCAGCACTCCAGAACCTTATAGAATCATACAAACCTCAAGGTAGATGGGAATTCAGGGGCCTTCTGGTCCATTATAAAGGAGGAACTTCAGCTTTTGGGGAAAGAATAAGAGGAATTACTTCATGAGAGCCAGCCTCCACAAAGGATTTGTAAGGTTGTTCTTATGGCATCTGAATCCTGGCTCTGCCCCATATTAGGTATGTGATCTTGGGCAAGTCATGTACACTTTCTGGGCCTCAGTTTCCTCCTTTCTAAAAAGGACTGTCTGTTCTCTGAAGTCCCTTCTAGCTCCAAATCTATGATCCTACACCGGAGAAGGTGGTTGTCACACCCACCTGAGTGAGTAATCCATCTGATGAAAGGCTGGGGGGAGACGTGAAACACAAATGGATTCTTATCATGGAGCCATTTTACAGATGTGGAGGAAAATCAAGACTAATAGGGGACCAGCAGGTAGGTCATCTGGCATGGGATGGTGTTTATGAGAGGCAGTGTGTCATAGAGGAAAGTTTTGGGTTCTAGTTCTGGCTCTAGCCATTCTTAACCATGTGACCTTGGCCAATCACTTTATAAACTATGAACCTCAGTTTCTTTGTTTGTCAGATGAAAATACCCTAATGGGAATGAATGTAAATCAGAAATATTCAAGGAGAAATTTTGCTTAAACACTAATATTTGGGGTTGGCTGAATTATTGTGGGAAATCATTATATATCTCAGTGTACTTTACTGTGGGGACACCTAGACTTCCAAGTCCAGCCTAGGATTATTGTGAGGATCAAATGAGATATATGACTGAAATACATTGTAAAGTACTACACAAAGTAAGATTTTTTTAATAATAATTATTCGAATTTATATTGCACTTTAAAGTTTAAACATTATCTCATTTGATTAGAGAGATTATAGACACTTCACACTCAACATTGCTAAAGATCTGCATTATTGCACTGGAGTCTACTCTCAGCACTTTGGGTTCTTACTGGAGTTTATAGCACAGCATCAGGAAAGTAGGTGACAATTGTCTTGAGGTGGAAAGGTGGGTGGGTTTGGACCAAGTTATAAGGTCTCTTCTGCTGTAAGAGGGTCTGGTTTGAATTATGAATGAGGTTTGCGGAGAAGGGTATATTGAGAGAGTGCCAGACTGGACCCACTCAAAATAAATCTTGTCGGAGTAATTTGATTTGAAAGTTTTTTTTTTTTTGATGGAGTAATGAAGTTAACGGGTGAAGTTGGGTCAGTTGATATAATTTATCTTGATCTTACGTTTGATGGAGAACTCCATAAGAAAGCTATTGAGCAAAGTCAGAGGCTTGGGTGTCAATCTTGAAGTAGTGAGATGGATTGGAAATAAGTTAAGTGGAAAGAGACAAAAGAGATTTTCCAAGATGAATCAGGCTGTCCTTGGTAGGAAGTGACAAGTGACCAATCCAGAGGTTTGAGACTGGGATGCAAGAAAAGCTGGCTGTTACCAGTGACACATGGCCCAGAAGATAGGTGATAAACAAATCATTGCCAGAAGAGAACAGGAATGGGGGGTGAGGGAGGAGGAAGCTTCATCACTCAGGGTGTTGATGTCTTTTGTTTCCAGGGGCTGAGCAATTTCTCCAGCCTCAATGTGCACAAAGTGTGTGTGTCTCGTGTGTCTCCCGAAAAGCTTAGATGACAGATCAAACGGAAGTACTCAGTTTTCTTAGAATATTTGTTTGAGGATACTACTTAATAAATATCCAAAAACCCAAACAAAGCTAAGAAGCTTATAGAAAAAGTTGGGCAGTTCATAGTAAAGTCCTAAGGACTATCCTAAGCCAAAGTAAAAGAGTGACCATGTCTTTCTCCAAAGAATAAGCATGGTTTCACCTACGAGAGCCTCTCGTTTCTTTTACCTATAGGTTAGAAAATTGATCTCTCAAAGGAAGGCTTTGAAGATGAAGGGTGTCTACACGTTGGTGGAGAGGGAAAAGCGTGACCTGATGGTGATGTAGAGGGATTATAAAAATCCCAGAGAATACTCTTGATGGGAATGCAAATCAGAAAATTCAAGAACAAATGTTGATTAAACAATTTTAATGTTTAGTGATAGATTATGATAGGAAATCATGTATATCCCTGTTCAAGAACTGTATTATTTTCAAATGTGTTTTAAGATGAAGATCCTAAAAAGAAAGGCATGGAGAGTCTCTTTAAAAAACAGATTTGGAGTGATCTGGAACCTAGCCAAAGAGGTTTATGTCTCATGGTGTAACTTTTTACCATAATGAGATGGTGAAATCCTGAAATAGGCCTCCCTTGAAAAAATACATCTCACATCTATTACATATGTCTAAAGAAAAGATGACCAGATTCCCAAACAGGGTATTATTTACAGCAACAATCCTGCACTTTCCCAGATCCAGAACCTCTCAGTACTAGGGATTGCCTGTACTTTCCAGCCAACAGTTACCATACCTTATCTCTGAATCTCGAGTAACATTTCCTCTATCTCTCAGGTTATGACATACAATCTTTCTCACTTCCAACTCCCTAAAGCACTTTTTACTCTTCCTATGGCACATTTCACAGTCTGTTTCATATTAGAGTTACTGAGGTAAAGATTTATTGGACTATATAGATGGGGTCTCATGCCCCTCATTAGATTATAAGCTCCTTGAGGGCAAGGACTAGGTCTTATTAATCTCTGTATTCCCCATAGCATCTAACACAGAAACTTGCATACAATAAATGCTCAACCTTTTTTTTGGTTTTAATTTATTGAATCTTTTTTTTGGAGATCAGAAGACTTATTGGAAGGAAATTCTAGCTGGGCCAAAGAACCCAAGCCTTTTCTCCTTTTCTCCACTAGCCTCTTGCTTTGTGCTTGTTAACATTAACCATCTCAGTCTTTTAAAGAAGAAATCAAAATACCAGAGGAGGTAAGATTGAACTCTGAGTTAATCTAATTGCATTAGAGGTCTTTAAAAGATGCAAGTGCTCACTAAAATCAACCCAACCTGGAACATTTCCCTTTCAGCCAGTAAGGGGAGCTAGTTTTTCTCTATGCCCTCCTTAAAACTGAAAAGCTGATTTTTTTTCTCTCCCTATTTTAACATGCTGCCATTAGTCTCCCCCACCTCCCCACCCCCACTTTGTTCCCCTCAACCAGTCAGGTAGGGAGTTAGTGAAATGACAAGAGAGAGGAGGGCAGGTAGAGTGGTCCATCCAATGGTAATGTGGACCATGGCTATTCCCAGATATTACTCAAGAAACACAAACAAGAGGCATTTATTACCTCCAAAGTAGTGTTTGCTATATAGTGCTGAATAGAGAGGTGAGGTATTGCAGCTGTTATCTTTTGAACTAACTGCTATTGCGTGTTCCATGACCAGCCCTGGCAGGGGTTTTGTTCCCATGAATGAATGGGCTATAAATCTGTCTGAGTTGACACTAGCAGCCGTGCTAGAGAGTGTAAAGGGAAAATTTGCAGGAGAATCTTGTGGTCTTTGCTTGCCTGGAAAATGAGTTCAATAAAATGGAGGTGATCAGTGCTTATTTATAGGGCAAGCTGATACATCCAGCATTGACTGTCAGAGTTTACTTAGTGTTTTCTCATTTATGCTCGCTCTGTATAGCAAAACATGGTCCTGTAAAGAGCTTATAATGCTGTTAGGCTGCTCCAGTCACCATTGTATGAAAGAGCAAAAGCAAAATAAAAAGGGAAAAGAGGAATCAAGAGGCACAGATAAAGGGAGTATTTCCTCATTTGTCTAGACCCCTTCTCAGAGGCCTCCAGAGGTGACTGATTAGGGAGGTTTTATATTGAGGATTTGGGGAAGCGAAGAAGAAGAAGAAGAAAAAGAAGAAGAAGAAGAAGAAGAAGAAGAAGAAGAAGAAGAAGAAGAAGAAGAAGAAGAAGAAGAAGAAGAAGAAGAAGAAGAAGAAGAAGAAGAAGAAGAAGAAGAAGAAAGAAGAAGAAGAAGAGGAAGAAGAGGAAGAAAAAGAAGAAGAAGAAGAAGAAGAAGAAGAAGAAGAAGAAGAAGAAGAAGAAGAAGAAGAAGAAGAAGAAGGAGAAGAAGGAAGGCCAGAAAAATTCTTTATTTAAATGCTGTTTTTTTGGAGGGTGAGTGACAGGAAATGGGATAAAATTAATTGCCATTTTCCAGGCCTATGAAAACAATAAATTCCAACAACCATAAATTTAGAACTGGGTTAAGTACTGAAAACAATTTATTGCTAATTTTTCCCCTTAATTGCATTCCCAAGAAGAAGGTTTGGTGCTTACTGGTGGAATTATTATATAAAAATTATACATTAGAAAGCACAACCAACTGTAAATCAGAAGCCTACCTGAGACAGGGTCAGAGTTCCTTGCAATTCATTCTCCCACCACGGAGACAGACTCCACTGAGGCTCTGAGCACAGGCAGGGCCAGGGAGAAGGCACCCCACGATCACCCTCTTTCATTTCCCTGGACTCTGCAGTCACTTGAGCAAGAAGTCTCACTTTCTTAAAGTGAAAGTGTGATTCATATTTTGAAGACAGCAAAGAAGATAATGGAATCATCACCAACGATTTAATTTAATTTAAATGTAGAGGCTCTAGATTGTTTCCAGATAACTAAACTTCAAACCATTCAATGGCCTCACCTTGTTGGGGAGGAAAGTGCAAATAGTAGATGCAAGTTTTGTTGTTGTTCAGTCATATCCAACTCTCCGTGATATCATTTGGGGTTTTCTTCGCAAAGACAAAAAGGAATGGTTTGCCGTTTCCTTCTCTGCTCATTTTCCAGATGAGGAAACTGAAGCAAAGGGGATTATGTGACTTGCCCAGGGTCACCCAGCTAGTAAGTGTCTGAGGTCAGATTTGAACTCAGGAGGATGACTCTGCCTAACTCCAGGCCCAGCACACTATGTACTATGGTGCCACCCAGCTGTCCAGTAGATACAACTAGGTTGGGTTATTTTTAGAAGATTTCTCTCTGCATTAGAATAGAGTTCTTAGGGCCCTTTCCATTCTTGATTGGTTTTCCTATTGCAGTTTCCTATTGCAACTGGATATTTCCTAAAGTTTAAGTGGTGGTGCTAGTGATTCCTGATTGTCTCTGGTGCAAAAGGACCTGCTCCCAATGAAGGGTGGGTAGAATGGGTGGGGGTGGCAGGAGGTTGTAATGCTGGGGATTGATTGAATAAATCGACTCCCACCCTTACACATGCAAGAACTAACCGGATACACTGCAACTTCGGCCAGAATAGAGTAGTCTATATTATCTTGGGCTATCAGAAGGTGATTTGTTATCAGAACTGCTTTTCTGCAGAGGAAACACAGATTTCTGTTGAGAGGATCAGAGGTTTCTTTCCTGTATCAAGCTGTCCTCATTACTGGAGGCCATAGTCGGACAAGGCAGGTCTGGGCTCAGCTTCCTTTGTGTTTCCTGACCTGAAGCAAACACTTACAAATGACAGACAAGTTCATTGGCTGTTCTTTTGAAGAGGGGCACAATTCTGTCCCCAAATCCCTAGCTTTCTAAAAACCTATCAAGCCACCATCTGTAGGGTCAGCAGAGTTGAGACTACTTACAAGGTTTTCTGTTTTTGAGATCTTGAAGACGGAATCTTTTAAGGGGACCAGAAGTTCACTTAGTATCTTCAACAGGCCCCAGTAAAATTGAAGGGAAAATGACCATCTAATAGAGCCATTAACAATTTTGTCCTTGAGGATTTAGGTCAGGGGTGGGGAACCTGCTGACTTGAGGCCACATGTGGCCCTCTAGGTCCTCAAGTGTGGCCTCAAAGGGCCACATGTGGCCTCGAGGCCTTAGATTCTCCACTCCTGATTTAGATAGTTCCTTTTCCTATTAAGACCTTCCATTGCATATTCACATATTCATCAGGGAATCAGTGTGTCAGTTTTAGAGAGTTATGTTGGGGCACTGAGAAGTTTAGTGGTTTAGCTGGTATATGTCAGAGGTAAGACATGAAACTAGGTTCTTCTGATTCTAAGGCCAGCCTTCTGTCCACTCTGTCACTCTGTCTCTCCCAGAAAAATAAAATCTTTTTTAAAAAAGTGCTACAGGAATTCAAAGGAAGGGGCCGTTGCTTTTGCTTGAGCTGATAAGGTAGGGCTTCATGGAAGAACTGTCATTTAAATGAGGCTCAAAGGATAGGCAGGATTTTGATAAGTGAATTCTATCTCAATCTAATGGGATCTTCTTGAGGAAGATCCTACCCTAGATCACAAATTCAATTTATGCATTTTGAAACATTATTTGAGAGGGCAAAGAAACCTTTTTTTTCCCCCCAATTCTAATACCTGTTGTATATAACAACTAAATATACCTGTGGTAAGAGACTAAACCAATGTTCTTCTAAGAATGTTCACTTTCTATTAAATAAACCCTCTGATTTTGGTTAGGGAGACTTATTTGGAAGGAAGTGTGATATTAAGTCTTTTTATTCCCTATTCAGCAATACCCCCACACAATCTGGGGGAAAACCAAAGACCTATCCATTATAGTCTTCCCATTTCTCCTTTCTTGCCACCAAGTTCTCTCTTCCTTTGTACTGCTGGTGTGTGTGTGTGTGTGTGTTTGTGTGGTTGGCAGACTTGTTCTGATTTGGGGCATGTTCTGATTGGCTCAGTGGTAGGCTGCTAATGATCATTAACATCCTAACAGAGAGTGTTGGTGAGGTGATAATGCAATTAACATCTCTCTCTTTGATGAACAAAACCGAAGAATTAAGTCGAATTTTTGGAATTGGAGGATCGGTGGATAATCAGGGGTGAAAACCAGATGATTGCAATATGCTGGGTTGTGTTTTGATAATACACCCCAGTGCCTATAGGGAGGCCACTCTGGAGGCCCCCATACTGACAAGGCCCAACAATAGCCATCAGCTGCCTCTGTCATTTCCTTCAGTGCTGCTATAGTCATTCTGCCTTCTTTATTTTTAGCGAATGGGGGGTAGCTAATGTTACCTTAACCACTCCAGTGATGTTTCAGGAAATTTATTTAAAATTCAATTTGTACATCATGACTTTAAGCACTACTTTTGGGGGAAGTGAGTTTTGCATTATGCCATATCTGCTCGGGATTATGGACACAGAGGGAATATGTATAATTTTTATGCACTATGTTTATTGGCACATTTGTGTTAATAGCCAATAAGATGATATTGCCATCTTAATGTGGTGCAAGTCTCTGTGACTCTATGTCTAATGAGAGGGGGCCTCTGTTCTTCTTATGGGTATGGTTACCTGAGAGAGAGGGAAAAGGGGAGAGAGAGAGAGAGAGAGAGAGAGAGAGAGAGAGA
>NW_020954564.1:22853773-22904939 GCF_900497805.2 Vombatus ursinus
AGAGAGAGAGAGAGAGAGAGAGAGAGAGAGAGAGAGAGAGAGAGAAGCTGGCTCTGTGTTTGGGGAAGAAATATTGATAACATTGACAACCCAGGTCCTAAATAGTAAGTTGGCAGGTGGTATGCCCTTTAGATAATCAGCATGTGGATTTTGCTATCAAATGTAGTAGGAAAATACTCATGTAGCAAGATATTATCCCTTTGGATAATCATGATGGAATAGCAAACAATCCCAAATAATATTTAATTCTCGATTAGCTGAAGTCATGTTCTCTTGACTTACCTTCAATGACCCTGCTATTCCTGATGCCTTTTGCAGCAGCTTCCTTCCATCCCTGGAAGATGCTGAGCTATTGGACAGTTGACCATCTCACGGCAATATAGCTCCTCATGGTGACTTGCATGTGATAATTTGTCAAGACGCACCTTTCATAATGAATTATTCATGTAAATTATACCAAGAAACACTGTAATATTAGTTATGTATATTTAGTGCAAACAGCACATTAGTGCAAATTTTGTTCATTGGAAAATTAAAAACAGGACATTTTCTGCTCAGATGGATGAGTATTGGTGATTAGGTCTTCTGTGTCTGCATGAAAGCAGCAAATGAAAATTCTGTGTTGCAGGCTGATTTGCCAAGTGGTGCCATCACCTTTACTGAACAGACAGAACGCTGATCATCTCAGGAACCATAAGTAAACCCATCACAAATATTTTTGCTTTAATTACTCAGGTTCCACCAAGACCCAATTTTTCACCAAACATAGTGACTGAATCAAATTATAAAGCAGAAAGTAAAAAGCAAATGTCTCTCTGTGTCTGTGAATCAACATTTTCTGGTGTAAAAAATGAAAGTTGAGAGACCCAGGTTCAAATCATGATTCTGACATTTATTAGTTGTGTGGTTACAGGTAATTTCCTATGGCTTCTTTTCCTCATCTGTAAAATGGTGTGTGTGTGTGTGTGTGTGTGTGTGTGTGTGTGTGTGTGTGTATGTGTGTGTGTGTGTGTTTATGTGTGAACGGTACTAGTATCTACCTCACAGGGTTGTTGTGAGGATCAAAAGAAGTAGTGTTTGTAAAGTGCTTTGCAAATCTCAAGGTGCCATATAAATGTCTGATCTAATTACTTTGACTTGGGACCCTATCATCTCCTTTAAGCTAAGATGCTTTTAAGTTGGTTTGTGGATTGGATACCTAAGGATACCCTTCATCAGGTTGCCTTCAGTGTAACTTTAAAGGGGTGTGTGTGTGTTGATATTTCTAAAGAAAAAAATTACAAATGGTTGTGATCATCTGTCTATCCTCTCCTAGATCTCCCTGGTTGTTGGAACATATCTTGGCTTCTAGAACTATTAGTAGTGGGCAGAGAAAAGTACTTTCTCCTCCAGTAAACTGCTCCTTTGATGTCATTTTTAGTGATCAAACTAAAGGAAATCTGTCTGGACCTTGTATTGAATGTTTCTGGGTTTTTGGAACAAACTTCTTACTGTCTTTGCTCACCTTTAAGGAATAAGGCAGTATTGGAAGTTTCAAGTACAGAATCCATTTGTCCCAAAGCTTATCAGTATGAGGACTCAGAGCTGAGAGCCTATGAGGTCATTAATCTCTTTCTCATTAACAGTTTCTACTAAGGGTACCCAGGTCTGTGCTATACCTGGTACCTCCTAGGAATGTCCCAATTATACACCAATATTACTAATAGGGGAAGATGTAGAAACACAAATATCTGATGAACCAGTAAACTAAGATGAGAGATGGATGAACATGTAAAGTGTTTTTCTGATATACAGATAATATGAAAGGTTTCCAGGGATGGTCAGAAGTGAAAAGTGAATTGTGAGAATGTGTGAGCTAGGTAAATAGTAAGACATAGCCATCTTGCCTCCATCTTCAGGTGCCACTCCTACATTATCTCACTTCTCTCTCTCCCTCTCTCTCTCTCTCTCACTCTCTCTCTCTCTCCCCCCACCCCCCACACATATAGAATGATTACACATGAATAGATTTTATATTCTGAGTTTTGTTAAGGAGGGGTCAGGGGCCTCTGAGATTTCTGGGAGCTTCTTAAGAACAGAGAAGAAGCTGGCTGCTCCTACAGCCTCTGTAGCCAGTCACGATCTTCTTGGGCTTTCCAAATTTTCCTCTCTTCAAAAATTTCCAATTTAATAACTGTACTTAGGTGTTTTAGACCACATGGTGTTTGCAACAACTGTTATGGCTCTATTATGATAATACAAGAAAGTTGCATTATGAAATAAATGCATTTTCAGGTTTTTCCCTGGCAACATAATGTAAAGATCATTCTGCATGTTGGCACTAAAGAATCAAAAACAGTTTAGTCAGTGGATGTGAACACTGTTTCTTGTCATCCAGTTAATGGATCTACTGTTGTTTTTGTGTTCTTTTCAGCTCTGCTTGCCGTACATCAATGAAAAATTACGGTTTTTTTCCTCAGTGCTACAACACTAGTCATCTTTATATTCAGCATATTCCCCTTCAAGTCTTCCACTGTAAAATGGCTACCATTCATGGTGCCTTTTCCCTCAGCCATTTACCTGGTTCTTGGCCACTGAGGGTCAGTGCGTCTTGCTTATTAATGTTCTGTATAATAAATACTAGCTCCATCGCTTTAGTCAGTGAAAGCCTGAGTGAATAGAAGCTTTTAGTGTATAAAGGGCAGATGGAAAATTCTGCCTTTAAAAAACAAAACAAACAAAACCCTGTTTGTTTACTGCATCTTGACAGTTGGTCATCACTTTTCCTAGCATATAAAAACAGCCCTCCCTGATGCGGTGCCAGGTGGAGTACTCTTTAATGTTCACATCACTTAAGCCCAGACCCAGCAGCATCATGTCAGTGTGGTTCACAAAAGGATGACCTTTCTTCTTGGAAACATTAGACTCTTGTCAGGGAAAGTCTGCTTTGTTTGGAGTTGGGGGAGGGAGGTCCTAAGTAAAAGGCCTCCTCACATTCTCATCTGTTCCAGGACTTGCTCTTTCAGAATGGCCTGTCTAGTGAAACACACATATGACACAAGGATGGCCCTCCCATTCTTCCAGTGTTTCAGGTTTGCAACTTCAGGCTCATCCTTAACTCCTTCCTTTTCTTCTCCCCCCAGAGCCAATAGATTCTCAAGTCATTTGACTTTCACCTCCATAGCATCGCTTGAATCCATTTTTTTTCTCTCTACTTACATGGCTATTATTTTAGATCCATCTCTGGCCACCTTTTTCAATAGTCTCCTCATTGATCTACCTGTCTCAAGTCTTTCCACTCTCCAACACAGCCTCCTCAAAGTTGCAAAATTAATGCTCCTAAAGTATGTGGCTGACCAAGATCCTCCGCTGCTCAGGCTTCATTGGCTCCCTATTGCATTTGGATAAAATACGATCTCCTCTGGCATTTAGAGCCTTTCACAATCTGGCTCCGACCTATCTTTCCAGACTGATTTCCCACATTTCCCACATTTCCCACATTTCCCACATTACATGTTCTAGCCAGGCCGACCTACTTGCTATTCTCTGAGCATGACATTCTATCTTCTGGCTCTTTGCCTTTTTACAGAGTGTGTCTGTCTCCAAACCTGGAATGCTCTCTCCCCTTACCTCAACCTCAGCTAAGAATACTTTGCTTCCTTCAACGCTCATCTCAGGGCCTTTCCTGATTCTCTAGGTGTTGATGTTCCCCCATTCCCAAAATACTTCGTATCCAAGATCATTGAGTCATACAGCTACAGCTGGTCAAGTAAGCCAACCCCCTCATTTTACAGATGAGGAGAGGGAAGCCCAAAAGGTTAAGTGACTTTTCTCAAGGTCACATGGGTAGTAAGTGTCAGAGGTGCTTGTTGATTGATTGTGGCTGGAGTTTCCTTACCTGTGAGTTCCCTATACTAGTGAAGTCTCATGTGGAGACCTAGTCCCTAGCCTTATTCTATTATGTGCCATGTACTGTGTTAGGTGCTGAGAATACATATTTAAAGAATAAACAATCCCTATTCTCAAGGAGCTTATATTATAACATTGGGACCTTGGGGAATTAAACTTGCTGTTATCAAAGTATTTTCTATCTCCTTCCCCCACCTCCCAACAACCCACCATTTACCATTCATTAATGTGAATCCACATGAAGGTCTGGGTATTAACCTTGAGCCTCAGTTTCCATAATCTCACCTCTTTCCAAACTCCAGCCTAAGTTGAGTCTGAATTTGTTTGTTTGTTTGTTTGTTTTTGTTTTTCAACTTTGAAAATCCTAGAATGTAATGAAAATCCTAAGTGGCAAATGAGAAATTACTGAGGATAAGAGACAGCCAGTTTTTGTGAATTTCCTGTATGGAATAGAGCTGGAGAGACTGGAATGATCTGTTGCTTCCAAACTTTTTCCTATTTTTTATGCCCCATTTTTCCCATTCCCATTGGCTGTCCCGTCACACTGATGGGTGTAGTTCTATAAAATAGATTTAATTATTGGATGTGACTTTATTGAGAAGCAGTATAATGTAGTGTGAAATAAAACAAAATACCACTCCCCCCACCACTCAACCTCACAGATTTAGAGTGAAGGAAGACCTGTGATCAAATGTGGCCTTCAACATATACTAATTATGTGACCATGGGTAAGTCACTTAATTTCTTTGACTCTCAGCTTCTTCATTCGCAAAATAGGGCTAAAAATACCAATAACCCTTTCCTCATAGGACTGTGGTGGGAATTGAATGAGACAATGTACGTAAAGAACTTTACAAATCTTAAAGCATTATATAAATGCTCGTTATTATTAAAGTCATCCCAAATTGGTGATAGGATATTGCAAGACAATAAGAATTCATATTACGTGCCCCCTTCCCCCTACCCACTCCTTTGACTTCCATGCCTTTGTGTAAATGCTTTGGAAGCTACTGTTTTATTACCACCCCAATTAGCTATTTGTATTTGCTTATTGGAAACTGTTCATGAAGACAGATACAGGGAGCCAACATTTATTGACCCCAATGCCAGAAATAAGGAGGGAACTGGGATTGGTTCCCCATCTTTATAAAAACAATAGGGACAAGATGAGCTGCCCTTTTGTGGAAGGGGTGAAGGATCCAGATATTGTAACACATGGATGAGAAAGTGAACAGGAGAGCTCATTGGAACCTGGGCATTCCGAGTCCAGAAGACCATTGCTGTAACCTCTGTCCCTTTTTCTGCTAAAGCAGGAAGTCATTGCACTTGGGGCTTGAGATACTGAGCTCTTAAGCAACTGAGATCCAGTTTTATTCTTTTCCCTGCTAGAGGTTTGTTGGAGACAGCTTGTACTATTTGGGAGAGCTGATGGTTAAATTTTTAGGGTGAGTATTTATACTTTGGAAATTGGCAAACACTGCAAGTCAAGGCTTGATTTATTGTTTTGTGGATTGTCTAGACTTAGGAAAGTTATGAAAATGTTCATAATGTAGATTCAACTGAAAAGTATGCCCTGTGTTTTTGGAGAGACAGTTGTTAAATATTTACCAGAGTACCCTCTCAAGACCCATTGCCTTCATGTCCCCTGCTCCCTAATGGCATTTTATTTTAGGCCTTGACTCTAAGGCTTCCTGTGAGCTAAAACTCACTAGAATAAAAGAATTACCCTTTAGATATTATTGGTTTATTTGATTCTGTTGTGAATCCTCCTCTAAGTAATTAGAGAACAGCTATAAAGGACTAGGATAAAAATTAGTACAAGAGTGGGCTCTCCTCTCCTCCCCTCTCCTCCTCTCTTGTCTCTCTGACTCTGTTTCTCTCTCTCTCTTTCTCTCTGTCTCTTTCCTCTTTCTCACTCTCCCCCTCACCCCTCCCCTTCCTCTTCCTCCTCCTCCTCCTTCTTCCTCTTCTTCTTCTTCATCTCTCTCTCTCTCTCATTCTCTCTCTCTCTCTCTCTCCTTTTCCCACATAAAGAGAACTGAAAGGGCAGGGGTGAGAAACAGTGGTACCAGATACAGAATACAGCCAAGAAAGCAATGGGAATTTTCTGTCCTGGGCACCCTCCTTAATGGAAAGTCCTAGAAAGAGTTGTTCAATCATAGAGAGAGGCTATAGGGGTGGAGGATAGTTCCAGCTTGTAAATTCCAGGGCTGGCATGAGCTCCCAGGACAAAGAGGTTTCTGGATTATGGTAGAGAAAGTCTAGACCAGAAGAGGGGGAGATGGTTTTTAATTTAAAATAATTCCTCTGTGAATGTAATCTTCTTGAGGGCAGGGACTGTTTCATTTTGTCTTTGTATCCCAACTACCCTGCACATAATAAATGGTAGGTCATAGGTTTACAGATTGGAGTTGGAAGGGATTTCAGAGGCCATCAAATTCAACACCCTCATTTTATAGATGAGAAAACTGAGACTTAGAGAGGTTATTGATTTGCCCAGGGTCACATAGCTAATAAGGATCTGAGGTAGTATTTGAACTCAGTTCTTTCTGACTCCAAACCCAGCACTATCCACCTAAGAGCTAAATGAATACTTGCTGAATTGAATTGAATTGTGGCCTTGCTGCACTGTAGCCTTACTATTCATTGGACCTGGCCACAATGGAGGTACAGAAGCCATAAATCACGTAAAGGGTAGAGGGCCTTCTAGGTACATAGGCCTAGATGCCATGTCCCAGGTTGAGTAGGCTTGAGCAAAGATGGATCTGCACAACTTATAGGCAGGGGCTCAGTCACTCGGGGCCAGAGTGTAGTAAAGATTAGAACATGTTGGGCATGACCTTGGGGAATGTGATTGCTCATTTAACAAAGCATGACTGGCTCACTCAGTGCTAGCTGATCTAGGAATACTTATCAAACTATTATATGGCTTTACATGATGCAAATAAGTTTAAACTTATCCCTACAGTCTTTCCCTAAGAATTAGAGGACTAGCGGCTATAGGGATGGGTTCCTCCTAGAGCTTTCTGTTCCTTTGGAGGTTGGGAACTAATTCTCCAAATTTCCAGCCAGCAGTCAATGTTTGCTACCCCTTTATTGGGAACAGGTATAATCTCCCAAAACATTCACTGAGCAGTACTAGTAGAAACCCTAATCAAATACAACTTTCTCTTCTCCCTGGATAGTTTATACACAGTACCCTAGAGTGGGTTAGATGTGATCTTCAACCATTCCCTTCCTTGATATACAAACATAATATATTTTATTAGAGGGAGGTCCAGATTTATGGTACACAGGGAATAATACTACAATTTGCTATTACCCGTTATCCTGAGTGGAACCCACATAACCCACATGGACTCTAGGCCTGACTTTTGTTGCTAGTACCTCATTGTGCAAACCAATTACATTTGTCCCTTGGACAATTTTAGCCTTGACACCTTTGAATATGTAGAGATAGATTGGCAGGTTGAGAATTTACTCTTTAGCTCTCAGATAGCCATTTGGTAGTAAACCTTAGACCTTGAGACAGTTAGCTCTATCTTACAGCTGACTCAATTAGCCCTTGCCTTGTCAGATATGCACTATTTAAAACTAGCTGGGAGAAAAGTATTATGGTGGCTAACAGACATCAGTGAAATGTGGAGCATGTGGGCGTGGTTCTTTGAATGCCAGCCTATACCCTACTCTACAACTCAGCAATGATGAGTAGGAATATTGTCCTGTTACAGTAGTACTCCAATGGCTTGGGGCTTTGTTTATTTACACTGGATCTCTTTCCCGTGCTTGACTCTGGACCACCCTAACCCCACATCACTGTGTATTCCCATGAGGCTTGTCTGGCAGGGGAAACCTTTTCCAAGTTGAATGAAACTGAGGCAGAAAGTATGAGGCACAAATTGACCCAGAGGACCTAGGACTTGTTCTAATGTCCCCTCAGGAGAGTACTTGAACCATCTCGTCAAAGGATGGAATGACATAGTTCTAAATTGTTTGATGACAGAATGTAAGACAAGGAAATTCCTTGTGTAACTCTCCCTTTTCCTTATCCTATTCTTTGACTCTTGTGCTCTCATGTAAACACTTTGTAAACTACACTCTTACCATCACCTCTCTCGGCTCTTTGAGTTTATTTATTTATTGCCAAATGTTCCCCACTTATGAAGTCAGAGACAGATAACCACCCTCCCTCCCCACCCCAAGCTATAGAACCCTCCTTTATAACAAAAATGATACTTTAATGAAACAGACACTCTGACAATACATGCTTCATTCTGCACCTATAGCCCACCACCTCTCTGCTGAGAAGACAGGCATAATATTGTGCCATCTGTCCTCTGGAGTCAAGGTTAGTCACTGAATTGATCAGAGTTTTGATGTTTTTCATTGTGTGTTTGTCTTTATAGTATTATATGCAAATTGTTGGGGTTTTTTTTTTGTTCTGTCTACTTTTCTCTAAAAGTGTGATTCTTCTGTGAGACCCCCACAAGTATTGTTAAAGAATGACATTTATGTCCATGTCTTTGTCCCTTTGTCCTTTCTACCTTGCAGGACTATAGGAGCCTTAGGTGAGATTCACTTTAATTTAACAAATATTAGGCAGTGTGTTAAGTCCTGAGAATGCAGCTTTGGAAGCAAAGCAAGTCTCTTTCCTTAAGAAGTACTAGCTCAGGGGTAATGAAATACAAGTGTATCCTGATAATACAAGGTAATTTTAGGAGGGAGACAACAGTAATAACTTAGAGGAATTATGGACCTGAAGGAGGTGGTATATGAGATGAGCTTTGAAGGAAGACTGTAAGTTTTTGGAGAGGCATAGATGAAAAGGGAGGCCATTCCAGGTGTCGGGAAGAGCTTGTATAAATTCAAAGAGGTGAGAGATTGAGAGCTGAATTTGGGGAACAGCTACTAATACTCCAATCTGGCTATAACATTAAGTTTGTGAAGGGGAATAGTATGAAATAAACCTGGAAAGGTTGCTAGAAGCCAGATTATGGAAAGCCTTGTAAACTTTGTATATTAGCCTTAATATAAGAGGGAGTCGTTGAAAGTTTTTGAGCATGAATTGTGTCCACTAGAACCAGGCCTTAGGTGGCAACAGGATAGGGTAGGCCATGGACAGCGAGGATTCTGAGATCACACAGATCCACTAGGGTAGGGCATGTGATCCAGGATGTTCTGGGCTAGCATCATATAATTGGAAGAAGTTTGGGCGGGAGTGGAGCATCAGGGAAGTCTGTAAGCAGGTAGAAAGTCCAAGCAAACAGGTGATGGTCGGCATTTTGGAAGTCTGGAAGCATAATATCTGTGGTTTGGGGTTGGAACTCTAGGCCCTGGGAAGAATTGCCCAGAACAATTCAAGGCACCAGTCATTGAGTTATGGAACAAAGAGCCAAAGCAGAGATTCAGGCTTGGGAATTCATTCAGAGTTCTAGCTACTGGGCTTGGGATACAAGCCAGAGATTTGGTCTCAAGGAATAAGTCAAGATTCCAGTCACTAAAACTGTGTACAAAGTAAGGACAAGCTTAGCTAATACTCTCATCAGTAGAGCCTTCTTCTTTTTTTTTTTTTTGAGTATGAACTTCTTAAAAGAGGAGATGGTTTTGTTCATTTTCCCTTGTATCCCCAGTGCTTCCAGTCATGCCTGGAACATAGTAGGTGAGTAATAAATGTTTATTCAGTTGAATTAAGCAATGACTTGAAGACCTCTGGATCTAGGAGTCCTTGTATTTCCCACACTAAAGAGTCATATTTGGTCTCAAGGCCTGGGACACGGCTAAGCCTGGAGACCATCCAATTCAGTAAATATCTAGAAACTGCCTAATTCATTAAATATCTGTGGGCTTGTTCACAAGAAATCTTGTGAACAAGCCCACAGATATTTAATCTTCAATCATTCAAGCATCTGGGGTTTCATTAGGGTGGGTATTACCTCCACAGACATATCATAACTCCTTTATACCTTAGTTGAAAGTATCATGAACTTCTATGGAGAAAAAGGAAAAAAAAAATCCATCACTGGGTGACCAACCTTTTGGTGATGAGCTCGTCTGTACTCAATGAGGCTGGTCTTCAGTCAGCAGACACACACACACACACACACACACACACACACACGCGCGCGTGTGCACACGCTGTCACCTTTAAAGCCTTCTCAGACTGTCCAGACCTTTCAGAGCTTTACTCCACTGCCATAGCCTTCGAGAGCTCAGGGTCACCTCCATGCCATCATGGGGCATCAGTAAAAGAACTTTAGTGCTTGTGTTTTGACAAAGATCAGCTCTTCTGATCCGCAAAGCCAAAGAGTAAGAGAGTTGATTTTTATGAGATAAATGGTGATGAATATCTGCCTAGCAGGGGCAGGATCAAGACCTTGGTATGCAAAGTCCCCAGGAAAATCAATAGAGCAAGCATCTCATTCGATTCATTGGGACTGCGGGTAGTAAACATAACCTATTTTAAAAGTAATATACTCCTACCGTGAAATGACTGTGAAATCTGCTGGCAGAGTCACTCTGGCTCATAAGAGACCAGTCTTAGTGCCACCTAGTACCCTCTACTGGGCTGTCTAGTCACCAAGTTGTGCTGTTCTGTCAAGTTTCTTCAAGTTGCAATAGTGTGACAAGGTATAAGTCCAGGCTCAGAGGGCAGGCCATGTGAACTTTAAACCAGCCCTCTCTCACTCTTGAAATTACTTTGGGTTACTCTTTATATATCTTTAATTGTTTACTCCCATGTATGGTTATATTTTCCCTAATAGAATGTAACCTCCTTGAGGGTAGAGACTGTTTTATCTTTAATTTTTGTATTCCCAGTATTAGTATAGAACCTGGTATATAGAATGCACTTAATAAATACTTGTCAAATTGAATTGTTTTTAGCTTGATTTTTCCAGCATTGTGCCTTGCACACAATAGGTTCAATAAATGTTAGTTGTATTGAACTAAATTCACCTGTATTGTGGGTATTTGGGACTCCTGGCATGGAAATTCCCATCACCTATGCAGATGGTCACTTCCTCTGTAACTTACAGTTTTAGGGAATTGCCTGGGGGCACTGAGAGGTTAATGGATTTGCCCAGTGACCAAAGAGCCAGTATGTTTCAGAGACAGGGCTTGAACCCAGGGTGTTCTAACCCTAAGAAAGGCCTTTTATCCACTCTTACTGTGGAAATAGCCACTGTCATTTATGAGGTGTTGATGGCCTATAGGAGGGAGGTACCTGACCTGATCCTAAGCACTTGGGAAGGGACCAGGCCAGTAGAAAGAGGCTATGGTTTGGGAGAACCGTTGCCACTAGAGAGACACCAAAACAAAGCAATAATAAGAACAGCGTTGTGCTGAGCTCATGTGAGACCTGAATTGAGAGCACCTCACATGCTAGATGGCGTTGTGATGAAATCAGAAAGCACAGAGTGACTAGTTCACTTTACTGAACTTAAAACTTAACTTAAAACTGAACTTCAAACAGTGACAGAAGCAGCTAAATTTAATGGGTGACAAAGTCCCCTCTGATTGGCTCTGCAGGAGGGACAGCTTTCCCCACACTGGCTGGGAAATACACTAGGACACTTGTTTCATGTATCCCTGGGATACTCAGGTGATGTTTTAACATCACCAATCCCATTAAAAATGGCAGGCTCTTCTTGCTGGTCAGAATCTTGATAGTGACACTAGTCTAAGAGCTCACTGGGCCCCCAAGCAACTTTGCTGCTTCTCCTTGAGGTCATGGCTTTTCCATGTGTCTGTCCTAGGAAGGGTATATGATTTCTTAGAAGAAGCCCTTCTCCCCCATTTCTGCCTTTGGCCTTCGTTGCCTCTTCCCAAGGCTCCCTTTTGAATTCTCCTTAGTATTTGTTTGGCTTTGCCTATGATTCTGTGACAATGTATAGTCTCAAGAATACGGACATTATTTATTGAAGAGTGGATAGAGAATGAGCTTCCCAGCTGAGAAGACCTGGACTCAAGACCCACCTCTGAGCTCATATTGGCTGTGTAACCCTGGGCAAGTCACTTAACCTCTTGATGCCCCAGGCAATTAACTCTTCAAGTTGTAGCTCAGTTACTGATCTACATTGGTAGAAGGGATATCCTTTTTCAGAGTCCCTTACATCAATGAAATCACAGATCTGAACCAAAACAAAAAAATGAACATTATGGTTTAGGTTATGCCCTTTATTTTTTCTTTTTAAAGGATTGTGGGACCAAGAGGTACTGTGGGAGAACTTGGTAAGGTGATGGAAGGGGGATGCATGAAAAAACCCAGGCCTACAAGTGGGCTGGTCTGGTAGAACATTAGTGAGGAGGGGGTAGGCAAGACACAGTAGACCTCCATGATGTTTTATGTTTTTTGCTTGGCTGATTATCTAGAATAGCCTTATTTTCCCTAAGATGTGGTCTCTGCTTGTCTTGATTTCTGCCTGAGGGCATTTTGTGCTGGTTTGCCTGTCGGCAATGGGGTTTCCAGTCTCTACTTTCCCTTTTCTATAAGAGAGCATGAACTCTGGGCCGGTTGTCTGTCCTGTGAAGTCAGCTCACTGAGAAAATTACAGAAGTGCACAGAAATGCAGGTGCTGGGAAGGGGGCTTCCTGGCATCCCTTTTTCAAAGTGGAAGATGGAGGGAGGAGTCCAGAGAACTTCAGCTCTTCAGTCCCCGGTGCATGAAAACTTCTTTAGTCTTGGTGCTTACCCAAGAAAGGCAGGATAAAATGGGACTGAATGGCCCACTCTTGCAAGGGAAACTAGACAGGGCCTTCAGGGTTCATCTCTGCCATTACCCCTCAGGCAGATGCTGCAGACCTCATTCTGTTCTGGTCACAAATAACTTTGGTTTTATCTTTGTACCTGTCTGAACAGAAGCATGGGAAGCTATGTGAAACTGTATTAGAATTTCAGTAAGTTGTGATGTAGTGGCATCAAGTCAAGACATTTATTAAGTGCATTTATTGCATTATTATATGCATTTATTAAGTGCTTACTATGTGCAGGCCCTGTGCTAAGTACTGGGGATACAACGAAAGGCAAAGTCAGGATGCCTGGGCTCTAATCTTCAACTGTAAAATCAGGGGGTTGGTCTATAGACTCACTCAGGTCTTTTCTAGCCCTTAGTCCCAGTTCTGCCATGGACTCACTATATAGTCTTGGACAAGTCGTTTTACCACTGGCCCCAATTTTCTTTACCTGTAAAACAGTGTTGAAATTAACTCCTTTATAATAGCACTGTTGAAAGGGAAATCTGAACCTGTTTAGTATGACTGTGTTTAACTTTGAGGGAGAAGGGGTTAAACCTTGGTGGGGGAGAAGCCACCTTTAGGATAGGGGACTGTTTTAGTTTTTGTATCCCTAGTGCTGATGCTTGACATATAGTAGATGATGAATAAATGCTTGAATAAATTGAATTGAATTAAATTGAATTATTGTTACAGACTCATAACCACAGTGTCCAGTTAGTTCAGATATTTTCCTTAATCCTTTCTGTATAAAAAGTCTTTTCTCTATAAAAAGTTCTTCCTCTTCCAAATAAATTCCCAATCTAATCCCAGACCAGTGATCTCCACAAAGGAAAGACATTTCTGATTAATCAGCCAACCAACAAGCATTTATTAAACACTTAATACATGTGAAACATGATACCCATCAGGGATGCAAATGAAGGCAAAAACAGTACCTGCCCTCAGGTATCTTACATTCTAACGGGAAAGACGATGTGTATATAAAAAATAGGTACAGGGTAGATGACAGGTGACTTTAAAAGGTTAAGTCAAAGATATGAGGATTTGAGTTTTACAATGCCAGCACACCTGCCTTGGTTGTGTCTGGTGTCCTATCCCCCATCCATAGGCAACTTACACAAGGATAAGAGCAGTGCATCTCATCAGAGATGTACTTGGGAGCCTGGCAGAAGTTTTCTATTGGGGAAACACCCTCAAGGAGGACAGATTAAATGAACCCACTCAATGGAGTTCTTAATGAAAAAGCCTCTCTCTGCATAACTACAGTGAGAGCTGTTAGACGCCACTGTGAAGAATTTATTGCATGTAATTAGTGTATCCTATTTGCATCAGGCTCCCAAGATAAAGAGCAATTAGCACAGGTGGGATTGGTTGGAGGTGAGGAGAGGCCTGCCTGCCTGCCTGCCTATCTGCCTGCCTGCCTGTCTCAGGAAAGATTTGCTTTTGGCTAACTGCACAAACTTTGCCCAACTTAAACACTAAGGAGGAGGAAAGTTGCCGTGCTGAGTGATTGGTATGCATTGTTCTATTTCTTTCATTAATTCCTGCTGCCATTCTGGATGCTCAGATGAACAATAGCCGTAGCCTGTCCAGATCAATACCAGATCGCTGATAGTGCCTATCTGTTCAAAGAGTAGATTATGTGATAAATGGGGTGGTCTGCTTGTTTTGACACTTGCTAGCGGTAGAGCCCAGATCCAATTGGCATTAGTAGAGTTCCATCACAAGAAGCTGGAGTAGCTGATAGAGTATTTCCTCCCTGGTACAAAAACCCACATGGAGATTGTTACTTTTAAGCTTCAAATAATAGATTCCCAGAGAGAAGGGGGCAGTTTTGTGCCTTGAGGTCAGAGAATGGGTTACCTTTTTTTTTTTTTCTTAGACACCTGGGTTTGTAGCTATGTACCTTCCAGACCTGCTCTCTGATAAGGAGAAGCTTGAGGGGAAAAACTACACTGGTCAGCATGGTACAATGGAAAGAATCTTAGATTTGGTTTGAAGGACCAGAGTTCAAATTCTCCTTCTGCTACTTACTACTTGTACATCCTTGGACAAATTCTTTAATCACTCTGGGCCTCACTTTCCTCATGTGGGGTTGTAGTATTTGGCCTTCTAAGATGGATTCTAGGTTCAAATCTCTGAGCCTACGTGGCTGACATACAACCAGGGGATGTCATCCAATCAATCTAATAAATATTTATTAAGCACCTACTACGTGCCAGGCGCTGTGCTAAGTACTAGGGATATAATTAATAACATGAAAGATAGTCTACACTTTCAAGGAACTTATAATCTAATGGGGGAGGGGGGAGACAATACACAAAAGGAGGCAGGAATGTAGTGGGAGATACTAGGGAATACTCGCTGACTGTGGGGCATCTTGTTCCCTGGAGTTAAAACCAGGAGAAGCAGCAGATGCAGAGTAAGTGAGCCCAAAAGTTCAGTTTCTGCCTTCTGTTGGGAGGACTTTGGCACTCCACCCTCCAGCCCTCCAACCAGAGGAGAGAGGAGGCTGAGAGAGGTGGTATCAGTCAAGGCTCCATGGTGATGGGAGTAGAGGCAATTGGCTTAACCTGAGAGGAGTATCTTGGTCCTTGGAGTTGCAACCAGGCAGAGCAGCTGCAGAGCAGAGTAGATGTCATGACTTCCAAGGGACTCCATATGAGATATGATTGGAGACCATGGGCTATAGCAGGTGGGCTTAAAAAGTCATGGTAAATCTGGAAACTTCTAATGGTCAACAGGTCAAGAAAATAACTTGTCCCTTCTTGCCCTGCTCCAGTGCCCTTTGCTGGGCCAGTAAGTAGTGTTTTGCTTTCCATTCCTGTTCTGTAGGGGTATCCCTTCAATTTCCTATTCTTAGGCTACGAATACTAGAGCAACTGCTTATAGTGCAAGAGCCTCTGGGAATGGCTTCTCTGTCTTGACCACTGATTACAAATTAATTCCCTATATATCCAGTTCACTTCTTTTATTGCAAGGTCTTGGCAGTACCACAGTCCCCAGGGAGACTTGTTACACCTAAGAAGGTCGAGTCAGATAACTCCACAACTCTGTACATTTGCCTCTCTTGCTATGGTCAGTTTGTTCAGAGGTATGGCCAGGTGAAGGAGAAGAGAGGATAAGCATTTGGGGGAAGGGATCTTAGACAGGATTATCTATTAGCCGGGGCAGCTAGGTGGCACAGTGGATAAAGTGCCTGGGCTGGAGTAAGAAAAACTGATCTTCCTGAGTTCAACTCTGGCCTCAGACAGTTACTGACTGTATGACCCTGGGTAAGTCACTTAACCTAGTTTGCCTCAGTTTCCTCATCTGTAAAATGAACTGAAGAAGGCAATGGCAAACCACTCCATTTTGTCTTTGCCAAGAAAATCCCAAATGGACTCACGAAGAGTTGGATATGACTTAAAAACAACTGAACAACATCTATTAGCCATTCATGGCTTTTGAGACAGAGGTAGCTGGATGGTGGAGAATTTCACTGAAGCCTGTTTCCTTTGGAGTTCTGGAATGGTGTGGGCAATTAGGCATTTTCTAGAGGAGGGAGTCCCGGTGAACTTCACTTTGGTTGATTTTCTGGTAGCTATGGGAAAAGCTGGTCAAAACTGCTTTGTATTTTACTACTTTGTTTATATTTTCATTCATTCAGTTTATATTTATGCTATTTTTTTTATACATACTCATTGTCTTTGCCCTCCCCCATTAGAATGTAAGCTTCTTATGATTAGGGATTGCTTCATTCTTTGTGCTTTACCCCCCAAGACCTACTACAATGCATTTAATAAATGTTTGTTGATTGATTGATTGTCAGTAATGATCTTCTTCCCTGGACCTCTCAGGGCACTTTGTTTAGTAACTCTCTAGTGCACTTATCCATAATATTCAGCAAGCAAACATTTATTAAATCCCTAGTTACTCTGTATAAGGCAGCACTAAACATGGGATATAAAGATTTAAAAAACAAAAACAACTCATTCTCTGACTTCCAAGAGCTTATAGTCCATAAGCTATTATTGTTGTCTGTATTTGAGATTTATCTCACTTCTAGATTATAAAGATCCATGAAGGAAGGTACCTAGTTTTATCTAAACCTTGTATTTCCCTTAGCCAGTTAGTTAATAAACATTTATTAAGTGTCTACTGTGTGCCAGGTATTATGCTAAGCACTGGGGGTAGTGCTCTTTAGAGAATAGGAGCTTAATAAATATTTGTTCAAGAAATGAAGGAAGGAAGGGAAGGAAGGAAGGAAGGAAGGAAGGAAGGAAAGAGGAAATAGTCACAATGACTAGAAATTGCCCAGGGCCATGTACAACATTATAAACTCTGTCTGAATTACTTTGAAGAGATTGCTTGGCTCTGTAAGAAGCTTACTTTCTTTTTGCTTATTTATTTGTTTGAATGTTTTATTGCTGGTTTTTTTTAAAAAAAAAAACAACATCACAGTCACTTTCTACTACTCTCCCTCCCCCAAAATAGAACCCTCTCTTGTAACAAGGAGAAAAATTAAACAAAACTAACCTGTATACCAACAGTGTCCAAAATCATATATAACATTTCACATCTGTATTCTCCTGCCTTTCTGTCAAGAGAAGGGAAAACATTCTTCACCATTAGTTCTTTGTTATCAAGATTGATCACTACATTAATCTGAATTTTGATGTCTTCTACTATTGTTTTTTTTTCCATTATTATGGTCATTGTGAACATTATTTTCTTGATTTTGCTTTCTTTGTTTAGCATCAATTCATACAATTCCTTCCAAGTTTCTCTGAATTCCTCATGTTGTTACTTTCTTGTGATGGAATAATATTCCTTTATGTCTATATACCACAATTTGCTCAAGCATTCCTCAAATAATAGGAAGTCACTTTGTTTCTATTTTTTTCCTCCACAAAAAGTGTTGTCATAAATATTTTGGTATATATGAGCCCTTTCCCTCTGTTTTTTTTTTTTTTTTTACCTCTCTGGGGGCTTCTGTCTCATAACAATAATGCAGGGTTAAAGAATGTGAACAATTTAGTGAATTTTCTTGCATACTTACAATAATAAATTGTAATAATTCTCCAGAATGGTTGGACAATTCATAGCTTCACCAACAATACATGAATGTGCCTGTCTTCCTATGGTCTCTCCAATGTTAACTATTTTTATACTTTATAAGCTTTGTCAATTTGGTGGGTCTGAGTGGAAAACTCTGTTAATTTAACGTGCATTTCTCATTAGTTATTTGAAATGTTTTTTTCATTTGGTTGTGGATAGTTTGCATTTTTTAAAAAAACTGTTCATATTCTGTCTGCCATTAGGAATTCAATCTGTCATTAGGAATGGTTGTTGGTCTTTTACATTTGCTTCAATTTCCTGTATATGTTGCATATCAGGCTTTTTTTTTCAGACAGAGATATTTGATGTTTAGATTTCCCTCGAGGTAACACATTTTCTTGTTAGCCTAGCTGCATTGATTTTGTTTTTGTAAAAGCTTTTTTAATTTTATGTAATCTAAATTGGAGAGATCTCATTCTTAGCAAGTGTTCAATTATGTTCTGTGAACTTATACAAATCCTGTAGCTAAGAAGACCTTAGTACCTTGCTGCAATATAGAAAAATTCATTATGTAAGGTGGTTACATACTTAATTTGAATCCTTTGTTCAGAGGATGTTTAGTGAGTACAAAAGGGACTTTGTTATTGGGTGGTTTCACTCATCGGGGGTCCCACAGCATGCAAACGAAGGCAGCATTATAGGGGTGTTCCAGTGTATGTTTATAATTTCAAGGTAATATTTCAGTCTAGCCCCTAGGTAAACCCTGTTCTCTTTAGCTTTGTCTGACTTTATCCCTGCAGAAAGGTAGCCTGGGGATCATGTATGGAGAACAGTCATTATCACAAAGCATAATCCCTTTCCAAGGGTTTATCAAAACATGAAAGGTTATTATATGGGGGAATGGTGACCCTTCTTCTCCCACTGAGTGTTTGGGAAGGCTAGAACCATGATATATGAAATGTCAGATGTTATATTTTAGACTTTCTTTTTTGAAAAAAAAAATCTCTAACAATCTCCAAAGAAATAATTTGACATCCTTAAGTTTAACATCAGGCACAAATAAAGCTTATGGTGAAATTTACATAAATCATTAGCATTAATCATTCAGAGTTATTGATAGCTACATACTGAAATGTATCATAATCCCGGTCAGGGAGACGGGCTGGACAATATTTCTTCCCAGCTGTCCCAACTAGCTACAAGCACATATGGTGGTGGTACTCACTTTCCTTTCTAATTTTCCTCCTCAGCTTGAGCTGTCAGAGGGGCCCTTTTGTTTCTTTCTTTTCCTCACATTGGGGCTCTAACTCTAGTGTTCTCTCTCTCTCTCTCTCTCTCTCTCTCTCTCTCTCTCTCTCTCTCTCCTTTCTCAACGTCAGGTTTCTCATCTAGGTCAAAATCCATCAGCATCTTTGGATGTCACTGTTGGTCACGTGACCAATGGAAGCAAAATAGCTGGGTGACAATTAGCAATGGGTGGCCTACATTCGTCAGTTTCAATTTTGGTAGCCTTCACTTTTACTAACACTTTCATCTCTGAAGTCTAGTAATAAATTTTCACACTCCGTGGTTGCCAGAGTTCTCTGAATATTCCTAAGGAGGATGGCCCACTGGGGAGAATAACCACTAATGTTGACTGGTCCAGAGACCTGTGGACTCTGGGATGAATGGAACGTCATCCCCATTGGTTGAGTGCATATTGTAGCAATAGGCTTACACTGTTAAAGGAGGAGGAGGACATTCTTACTCCACATGCTCTAGAGCAAAATGGTGGGTAGAAAGTTAGATCAGCGCATTTTCCCTTAAAGCCTTTCTTCCTGATATCATCTCTTAGGCTCACCCTAGAATCTTTGTCCCTTTTACTTCCTCTTTTCCACTGGAGGATGAGAAACTGTGACATAGGGGATAGAGTGCTGTATTTTGCATCATAAAGATGTAGGTTTCAATTCTGCCTCTGATGCTTATTGGCTGTGTGACTCTGGGAAACCTTTGTGAGTCTCTGGCAACTGCCCAGGACTTATCTATACATAAGTTGTGTATAGGTTGCAATGGGATAGGGAATTCCCCATGGTTGAGGCTCTGCATGCTGAGAAAATTACAGTTCCTACAAGTATTCCCATATTCTGTCTAAGGAGGAAAATGGAGGTTAAAGATATGATTCATTGCCCTTCTTCCTTTTCTTCCTTCCCTTTACCCCTTTCAACTCCTGTCTTATAGGTGCTTTAAAGGTAAATCCTTTAAATTGGGGCTGGTAGAGACCTTAGAAGTCATCAAGCCTGTCCCCTCCCCTCATTTTATAGACAAAGAAACTGAAGATTGAAGAAGTTAAGTTACTTATACAAGGTCATACAGCCAGAAACTGTCAGAGCCAGGATTTGAATTCAGGTCTTTTGACTCCAAATCCAATTCTCTTGAAACTCTACTGTGAGTAGGAAAGTCATGAGAATAGTGATCTTAGATGATAATATTACATTTAGACATTTGTTTCCCAAATGACCCAGCAGAACTAGCCCAGAGACCTTTCCTGGCATTGCAGATGGAATCAGTCCCACATGCTCCAGAGGCACCTTTAGGGCTTAAAATCCCACCTCTGATCTCTGTGCCAGATGGCTCTGCTCCTCCTTTTCATCATCAAAGCCATCAGCAATTAGTGCATACTGCTGGGAGCTAGAAGGATACCAAAAAAATAGAAAAGACATCATCCCTCTCCCCACAAAGTTTTCTTCCTGGGACTCCATCAAATAATTCTAGTCATGT
Source organism: Vombatus ursinus (assembly GCF_900497805.2). Taxonomy (NCBI): domain Eukaryota; kingdom Metazoa; phylum Chordata; class Mammalia; order Diprotodontia; family Vombatidae; genus Vombatus; species Vombatus ursinus. The sequence continues at coordinate 22,874,192 of NW_020954564.1, forward strand.
TGCCACTGATCCCAATTGCTTCACTCTTTTCATGTTAGTCATTTCGTTGGAGTCTCGAGAGGATGCTGTGAGGAAGGCAGGGCAGCTATTACTGCCCCCATTTTTCAGATGAAGAAACTAGGGCTCTCAGAGTCTCTTCAGTTTGCTTAAGGTCAATGGCAGAGCCAGAATCATAACCAGAATTCGGGTCCTTTGACTCCCAGTCCAGGTCATTTTCCACTTTTTTCACATATTCCACTTTTTTCAAGGAGCATTCATGTTCAACTCAGGAGAACAATTTATTTAGTCCCAGGGTACCATTTCCCTCATTGGAAAATATGCCTTTACTTCCCATTCTACATTTGTTGGGAACAATTCCCTATCTCTTTTGCCAAAAAAAAAAATCCTTTAATTCACCATTTAGCCCAGGCAGTGGGGGAACCGTGAGCTTCAGGGACAGACTGTAAAGACTAAGGAATGTGGAGAGGAGCCAGTCATTAGTCTGCTCCCCTTGCAAAATGTTCTTTCCTTTTCAAGCAGAGGGAGGAAGGACTGCACCAAAGCTCAGCTAGCCTAAAACCATGTGATGTCCCATCAGACATGAATCGCCCCAGCTACTTACTCCTTTGCCAGCCCAGTGCACCAGTTGGGTGGACACAAACAAGGCTGCAAACAACAGAAACAAACAGAGAGCATGCAAGTGTGTTGGGGAAAATCCATGTTCTCTGTCACACGAGGCTGGCCATGTGCTCCAAGCATGATTTGCATGGAACCTTAGTCTCTCTAATATAGAAACACATACCATTCCCTTACACACAAAGGCAGTGTTGCATGGGAATCTTAACAGCCAGGAGTGGCATCCTCGACCAGAGTGAATGGGCCCCTTAATTTCATGGTTTAAAAAATACTTTAGTTGACCTCAGTATAATTCCTATATTTTAGCCATTTACGTGTCATGGCTCAGTACTCATTCATTAACTATAGTGCTTTTCAAATGAAGAACTGAGATGAAAATTTTTCTTAATGATGACAAGTGATGTAATTTAGTTTTATTCCTATAGTCCAATGGTGCCTGCTAGCACCAGGAGAGTTAAGGGTCCGTCAGCAATTCCATCACCAGCTCTTTTTCCAGGGGCTTTGGAATGTGGAGCCTTCTTTCTTATTTTAACCTACTCTCCATTCTCCTTAAACCCAGGGCCTCTCAGCTTCAGGATGAGTTGGGTTTGACTTTTTAGGCATTGGTGAGGTTCTAGCAATCAAGAAAAAATTCCATGAAAGGGGGTATGGTGTCATAGGTATAGAGCTAGAAGGTACTTTAGAGGCCCCTCAGTCTGACCCCTTCATTTTACAGATGAGGAAATTGAGATCTCAAAAGGTAAGATGACTTGCCCGGGTCACATAGCTGGTATCTGCATCTGGGTCTTTCTGATACTAAGTCTAATGCCCAATCTGATCTGCCTTGGAACTGTGTGGTCCAGTAGAATAAATGCTCAATCTGGAGCCCTAGAACCTGATGCCATTAGATTGTGAGCTACTGGAGGGCAATGATTGTCTTCTGCTTCTTTTTGTATCCTCAGCACTTAGCTCATAGAAGGCATTTAATAAATACGTGTTGGCTGACTGACTGGTTCCAACTCTGACTCTGCCACTCATTTGCTTGTATGGCCTTGCACAAATCCCTCAATCTCTGTTTCCTTCTCTGTAAAATAAGGGGATTGGACTAGATGACCTCTAAAATCTCTTCTAGCTAATAGTTTATAACCATGTAACTCCATGGTGGAGCCTACAGAGGTTGCTTTATCAAATGGCTGGAGTCCTTGTTCATGTCTAGTAGCCAAACTCTCAGGGCTGCAGTCTGGCAGTGATGCAATGAGTGCTGTTTATAGATTTTTTTATAACAACTGACCCAGGATAATGTAACAGCTCAGGAAGGAGTTGTTTCGCCCCATGCTTATATTCTGGGAAACTTTAGATGAATTCTTCCTAAATAGGCCACCACAGAACCAGTCGTAGATGCTATGACCCATTTTTGTGATATTTGGAAAATTAAGGTCTAACTTTAAAAATGGGAAAATAACCCTCTAAGTAGCCTCTGGAGCAGTCCTCCTGGACCCAGGGCCTTAGACAGTCACCCTTAACTTGTCCCACCTTCTCTCACCCAGGACTTCCACACAGCCTCCAGGCAGATTTCTTGGCTTTTCTGAGAGTTCCCAGGTTGTAATGTTACTTTAATGTGGTTGTTTTATTCTGTGTTAATTCTGAAGGAATATTAAAGCCATTACATTTTATTGGCACTGAATGTTTGGCAGATACTGGATGAGAATGAGCCCAGTGATCTGCATGGCATTAAGTTCCTTCGAGATTTTAATTTTTAACTGACACCTTTTAAAAGAGAACGTCCTTTGAAATTTATAGCCCTGCCAATGAGGCCAAATAAAATGTTGCTCCTTATGTTGAAAGTCATGGCATTTAGTATGGTAGCCTTTTGTGGGTGAAAGGAACTCCTCATTATTATGCTGCTTTGCCTTTTCTAAATCTATATAAGCTCTGTCTTGTGCCTAATGCTTTAGATGATTTTTCCCAGTGTCTAGCTCTGTTGGACAGTGCCAAAGGCTCCTTGCCCTTTGTCCCCCAAACCCCCTCCTCCCCCACAAATTGCACTTGTATGTAGCCTTGACCTCTCTGATCAATAAGTAATGTGTATTCATTATGGAAAAAAGAGATTCGGAAGAATGATGGTACTGTGGCACCCAAGTTGGGTGTCAGGAAGGAAGAAGAACCTATTGCAAAGGCAAGGGAAGGGCATTGGAGACCAACTACTCATTTCAGCATCCTGCCTGGAGCCAGGCTGCAAGGGGCTGCTTTGTGGTGACGTGTCTTATCATTAAGGCTTTCTGCCAGGGAGAGCTGAGAGGTAGCCTGGTGGGGTGCACAAAGCACGGGACCTAGAATCAAGAGACCTGGATTCCAGTCCTTCATCACATACAGTATATGTGTTGCTGTGGACAATCACTTTGGGCCTTGCTTTGGGAAGGTTGAACTTGATGACCCTAAGGGCCCTTTGATCTCCAAATCAATTATCTTATGACTCTAAGGCTGTTGTTTGAAGTCTTAACAAGGAGAAGTAGGCTGGCTTGGTATGTAGAGGGCTGGACTGGGAGTCAGGAAGATTTGGGTTTCTGACTCTGCCAGAGTTTTGGTTAGGTTCAGGCAAGTCACTTAACCCTTTAGTGGCTTCAGGCAACTCTCTAAGACTAGAAGCCAGTCACTCAACAAGCATTTATTAAGTGTTTAATATATGCAACTAGGTTTCTGTTCTCAAGGAACTCACATTTTAATGGCAAAGACAATGTGCAAACAAGTGTGCACTTAAAAGATATATACAATGGGAAATGGAAGGTAATTTTGGCCGGGGGAGGGTGGGAGGGAGCTATACCTATAGCACAATGACTCTGTAAGGCAAAGGAGCAGGGTTAGAACTAGGGAGAAGAGGTCAGGGCTTTGTCCCAGGGTATTAAAATTTAGAGGGCTTTGACAGCCCTTGTTATCCTTCAGCATCTTAGACAGAACTAAACTTAGTACTTGGTTAACAAAAATAATTATTTTTTGGGGGGAGAAGAGAGTTTACCCCCATGGGGTAGGGGGATACCCTAGGATACTGTGAGACAATTGGGAGGAAGGTAGGGGAGGAAGGATGCCACTGGTAGCTTCCTATTTCGAATAATTGTTTTTGAAGGTTTGTTTCTGATATCACTTGTCTCAGACGTAAAAGTTGCTCATTATAAATTTGCAAAGGAGGTGGATATCGGGTACAGGAGACCCTCAAGTTGTGCATATTTGTATATTTAAATTATTCTGAAATATAAGTTGATAGCATCTCTTTAAAACTCCCACTTCTTTTGTAGCCTAATAATCTTCTGAAATTAGAGTAAATACCCAAAATAAGAGGAGAACAGGATGTAGATATAGCTCATGCAATGAATGAATGCCAGGAAGATATCCTTACAGGCAGTTGGAAAGCAATCATTACACCATGGTCATAAGGACAGAGCTGATCTTCCCTGCCCTGGCCTGCCCTCTGGCTTTTAAGACAAATATGAAATCCTCTGTTTGGCTGTGAACCAAGTCCTTCATCACACACATTGGCTAGGTCCCTTATCCTCTATATTCTTTGTCTCAAAATTCTACTGGGTTGCCCTTCACAGGCCAGTTAGCATCTCTGTTTCCATCTCTTTATCAATACTTGATTTGTAGGTCTGTTTTAGGGTCTATAGGTGGTAAGTTTTAAGAGCCTAAAGGTTGCTAAAGGTTCTAAGATCTGTGAGTTTAGCTGAGGAAGTGAGGTCAGCCTTTTTTTGGTGAAATTTGTATCAGCTGTCATTGTCTGGACAATTCAGACCAAAAATATCTGATTGTAGGACTTATTTCTCTAGATTGTTTGTATGCTATGCACCACCTGAATTCTATAGGCCAGGTTGGTCTAATTATTCTACGTGGAATATTTTCAGGGACACTGAAAAATCCCCTCCCCTAACTCCAAATCCCTTCCCTACCTGCTCAATGATTTAAGAAATTCTACTGTTAGGGAATTTTTCTCTTGGCTTGAGCCTTTGTCTCCTGTAAAAAGAGAAATACTCACTGGGAAAATTACATTTTAAGACTCTTCAGTCATTTACACATTAGTATGAATGAATTTATAAAATTCTTTCTTGATAACTAGCTTTTGTCAAAGGAGAAAAGGAGACTGCTCCAGTCTCCATCTCTCTTGATCTCTCTCTTTTATCAATTTCTGTAGCATTTTAGAGTCTGGACTGGGAAAGAGCACCGAATTTGATGGTGTTTTGTATTATCTATTGCTGAGTGCAAATCCTTTCTCCCCAACTAGGCTGTGAACACTCTTGAGGACAAAGATGATAGAGGGTAGCACGGTATAAGGAGAAACCCCCTTATTTTAGAAGCCAGCATCTCCCTTGGAGTTCCTTCTCTGCCACTGTGTGGCCTCAGACGAGTCACTTTCCTTGTCTGAGTCTGTTTCCTCTGCAAAAATGTGGGGATTGGTATGGATGATGTTTAGAGCTCTACCCCCTATCTCTTCGACTTCTTTGCATCCCTCACTGCGCCCAGTGTAGGGATGGCCAGGGCTCAGTTAACATTTATTGGTTGGCCAAAGCCAGCAACTGTTCCAGGATCATGCATCTCCCACACTGACATTCTGTGCAAATTCTCAACCCTCTTCCTTGTTGCTGAACTGTTACTGCTTGTGCCATTAGGGGGTTCAATTATGGCCTGTTATCTCTTGCTGCATTTTAATAACCTGTGCCTCAATTATGTTCTTCGATGCTGGTCATGCCCTATAAGGTGATAAAGAGATGGGTGTCCTTAGGGTTTCTCTGCTCTCCCACATCATTACATTAGCATACAGAACAGTTTCAAACCAATAGGCTGCTGTTCCTTTTCCCTTTATGACTTTGCCTCAGTTTTACAAAGTAAAAAAAATAAGAGTGAGACTGAGAAAGTGAGACAGAGAGAGAGAGAAGTGAGACTGAGAAAGTGGGACAGAGAGAGAGAGAAAGAGAGAGGTATAAAACTTTTGTCCTCCTCTCTCCTCCCCCCACCCCACCCTTCACAAACTTCTCATTTATGTTATGGCCTGGAGAAAGAATACTATCTCATTTTCATTGCCAGGGAGGAATCAGTGAAATTCAGTAAGCCCTGCTGGAACCCGGAGGCTAGCAGGTATTTCTTCAGGAAATTTGTACCAGGGACAATTATAGGACATATGCAGTGTAATCAAAGGGGTAGAGGCACAGAGCTTCCAGCTGGGGTCCAGGGGTCTCTGACTGGGGCAATGCCCAAGCCCAGTTGTAGTCTTTGAGGGTGAATATCTATGAGAAGCTGGTTACTGCCATATTGGAAAGGCACCACTCTGGTATTGCTCTCCATAGCTGTACTAGTGATGACTAAGGGTAATAGTCTGTATTAGAGGAAGGGAGACATTGGGTGGACAGTCAGTCAATCAATAGCCATTTATTAAGCACCTACTGTGTGCTACACTGTACTAAGCACTGGGGATGCAAAAAGAGGCAAAAGATACTCCTTGCCTTCAAGGAGGATGGGAAGGAAACACTCGGAGAATCTCAGAGCTGGCGGTTTCCTTACAGGCTGCCTCCTCTAATTTGCATCTGATCAAGAATCTTCTCTTTGCCTCCCTAGACAGGTTATTCTGCCTGCAGACCTCCAATGATGGAGAACTCACTGCGTCTTGACAACACAGCCCATTCGTACCTTTCCATCTTCTTATGTTTATCGCTCTCCACTCGCTCTGAGATCCAGCCACACACATCTCTGTCTCTGTCTTTGCTCGGAGTTCTTTCCTTCCTCACCTCCAACCTCACTGTTAAGACTCATGTCAAATTCCACTTCCTACAAGAGGCCTCTGCTGCCCCCTGTCCCCTCCCCCCAGCTGCTAGTACCTTCCCTCTGAGATCACTAATCTATCTACTCTGTATGTATCTCATTGTCTTTCTGTTTATCTCCCCCATTTGAATACAAGCTTCTTCTGGCTAAGGTCTGCTTTTGCCTCTCTCTGTGTCCCCAGAGCTTAGCATAGTGCATCTGACACTAAGTAAGTAAGTAAAAAGTGCTTCCTAAATGCTTGTTGACTGACTGACTGGTCCATCACACTTTTGGACAATGCTAATTGTTATGAAGTTTTCCTCTATATGATGTCAAAATCTGTTTCTCCGACAGTGCCACTCATTGCTATACTCTCTGACCTCTGAGGTCAAAGAGAATAAGACTTTTATACATGACAGCCCTTCAAATATTTCAAGCCAATTATGTCCTCCCTAAGTCTTCTCTTCTCCAGCTCGGTTATTCCCAATTCCTTCAATGGATTCTCATCTGGCATGGCTTCTAGGTCCCTCACCTTGCTGGAGCCCTATTCTGGAGAGCTCCAGTTTATCAATGACCTTCCTAAAAGGTGATACCCTGAACTGACCAGGGTAGATATTCCTGCTACATCCTGATCTATATCCTCATGGTTGTTATATCCAGGTAACTTCTTCGAGCTGGCTAAGTCTGAGCATTGTGTGATATACACTAGAGGTCAACTCCCCAGGGAAGCCATCCCCCTTCTTGGAAACTTACAATTCTCTTCTTCCCAAATGGAAAGGTGGCACAGTGGATAGAGCACCGGCCCTGGATTCAGGAGGACCTGAGTTCAAATCCATCCTCAGACACGTAACACTTACTAGCTGTGTGACCCTGGGCAAGTCACTTAACCCCATTGCCTACCAAAAAAAAAAAAGAGAGGATCTCCTATATATTAGGGGCAGCTAGGTGGATAGAGCACCAGCTCTGGAGTCAGGAGGACCAAATGGAAAAGGGCCAAGAGGATGGGTTGATTCCTCTATTGACTCCAAGCATGTGGGAAGGCCTGCTGTAAGTTGGAATATTTTAAATAGGACTTGGGATAAAAAGGTCCTTTGGTAGGAAGGGCTATGAGAATTTATGCCAGATGACAATCCAAAGAGATTGCTAGAGCTAGTGAAGGCAGAGATTTGAGAAGGGCAGGGGCATGACCAGCTGCTGGTTTGTTTGGGGAGGGGGAAGGATGAGTTGTACCCTTTATTTATGCTTCCCTGTAGAAGCAACACAAGTATTTCAATAATCTCTGAAGAGTTTAAGAACAATATACTTAATTGCTATGAGTAATTTCAGAGCTCATTAATGTAATAAATCTCTGGAGAGAAATATTCTTAGTTAATGATCAGCATAAAATAAAATAGATTGAAGTCTTTCCATGTAAATGGAAGCTCTAGTTCATGGAATGGTGGACACTGTAGATAGAAGCAGCCTGTTTATGAAATGGAAAAAAAAATCCATTATTTTCAGACTAATAGATATTAGGCAGGATATGGTAATGGTAATGGTGTTGTTAGACTATTGCCTTCTTCAAGGGTGTCCATCAGTGCTTTTAGGACACAGTTCAGAATTGTTATACACTGAAATATACTAGTGTCTGAGGAGTTCTACACATTCCTCCCCCGCTTGCCCCATGCAGAAACCTAGGCTTTCTCTCTAATGTGATTTCATAGCATTTTGTACTCCTCTTGTGAACCTACCCTCTTCTAATTTGTATTTTTTTCAGATTTTAATCAACATATATTTATTAATAAGCTACTCTGTATAGGCAGCTAAGTGCCATACGGATAGAGAATTTTACTTGGAGTCAGGAAGATCTGAGTTCAGATTCTGCCTCAGATACTTTCTGCCTGGGTGACCCTGGGCAAGTCACTTAGCTTGTCTGCGTCTCAGTTTCCTCATCTGTAAAATTATAGGATTGGCCGCAGTGGGCTCTAAAACCCCTCTCAGTTCTAAATCTCTGGTCCTTGGATAGGATGTAGAAAGGTACATTTTGAATAGAAAGGGGATCTGACAGAACTGATCATCTTATCTAACTTCCTCATCTTACTGATAAAGAAAACAAGGTTCCAAGAGCTTAAGGGATTTGCCCAAAGTAGCCCAGGTAGAGGTTTCCTATACAGGTAGAAGTGGTGGAGGCAGGATTTGAACCTGATACTTTACTGATGAAGGTTCCCAGTTAGTTAAAATTTGCAATAGCAATCAGTCACTAGCCATTTACTAAGGGCCTATCCATTCCCCAGCAACCAAGTGATGAATATCTTCAACCCTCGTTGAAGGTTGGTCCTTGGTCCTTGGGCAGAAGATACTGGGCCTGTACTTGAAGCCCTATGGCTTGATAGGATCCACCAAACCTGCCCTTTGCTGGCACAGCCTCCGAGGGCCCAGGGTCGTTTCTATACCACATGAGGAGGCTTTGGAATAGGAGCTCAGCAGAGGCTCTGCTCTGTTCTAAATTGCCTATAAATAAGTCTGGGGGAATGACTTCTTTATAGCCATCACATCATAGACAGCGAGGAGTGCAGCAGGAGAGGAGGAAGAAAGGGATGACTTTCTAGCCCCTCTTGGGCTGACGTTTGGAAATGCTGTTTTGTTGTGGGATAGAATTCCTAACATGTTTAATATACTCATATTTTAAATTTTTTTAATTTAATTTTTCTTTTTCTTCTTTCTTTCTTTTTTTTGGAGGCAATCAGGGTTAACTGATTTGCCCAGAGTCATACAGCTAGTAAGTGTCAAGTGTCTGAGGTCACATTTGAACTCAAGTCCTCCTGACTCCAGGGCTGGTGCTCTATCCACGTACCACCTACCTGCCCCTACTTTTTTTTTTTTTAACATGGAAGAGAGTGAAGCCAGAACTTATTTTTCTCTTCTCAATCACTTTTTGTTGATAGCTGGGCTTCTCATCGCTGTCCGTCACATGCCATCAACATCACTTTGCATGGAATGTTTATTTTCTGCCTTGACATTCCAGTTGTGAATGTTTACCAGGGCTGAGGGCCATAGTCTGGGAGAAGAGAACCTTGGAGCCCCAGGGCATCAGGAAGCATCCTGACCAGACAGCTCTCCTTCTCTCCAGCACAGACAAAGGCCTAAATAAACAACAAGGACAGAACCTCCCAGCTACCCAGTGGTTGACTCTTCTCTAAGGCTTCCTGGTGCAGGGGGCAGGGCACTGAGGGGATGCCAGCCTGCCTACTGGTGAGCTTGGGCTTGGAGAATCTGTGCTAAAGGTTCTGTTGATGAAGGTTCTTTCTGTTCTTTGAATTTTATTTTCTAGGTAAATTCAAAACTCCCCTCTGCTCTAAATTTAATGTTGCGGGACTCTGTTACACCTTCCAGGAGCCCTGCTGGGATCTGAGGCTATGAAGTAGAACGATACTCCTTTTGATTTTAGCTCTAACGAATGGCACTTTTTCCATGGCTAATGATCTGGGTCAGTTGTAGAACTGACTCTTTTACTGCTAAATCAGTTGAAAATAGGTATCTCAGGAATGGAGCCCGATGATATTTTACCTGCAGTCCCATTACCGCCAAGGTCGTATCATTTTGGCACGCTGTTAAATTTGGGGGCAGGGCTGTAAAGACTCCAGGTGGGCTTTCCAAGCCTCTGTTGTGTTCCTTTGACGCTTGTTAGGAGGTGAGGTTTGTTCAGAGGAATATCTGATTTCTGTGGTTTGGGCTTTTTGGGCCTGGAGTATCATTAATGCTTTGATGGCTGCTGCAAGGTCTCAAGTCTGTTTCCAGTGCTAAAGAAGGTGTGTATGTGTGTGTGTGTGTGTGTGTATGTGTGTGTGTGTGTGTGTGTGTGTGTATGTGTGGGAAGCCCTGGGACAGACTGGAACTTCAGCCAGAGCCTGACTGGGGAAGGGACTTGTTTATTAAAAGTGTCCCCTAATGAGGCTTCAGAATGACCACCTGTTGACTCTAGGTCAACTCTCATGTGTTTCCTTCCCTAACCTTGGCTTTGACATTCACTTTTCTGCCCCATGTTGAAGCCTCACTGCTGCTACTGTCTTCCCTCAGTGGAAAGCAGAAGCAATCAGTGAGCCAATCAGCATTAATGAAGCTAAGTGCTGGGAATATCACTACCAAAGTGAGATAGTCCCTGCCCTGAAGGATCTTTCATTTTATCTGGTGGCAAGAAAGGAGCCACCTGCTAGCTTCATCTTTCTTGTATCTTTCCTTCCCAATGGCCTCATTTCTCCAAGCCTGAGGGCCTCCTTGTGATTAGGGGCCTGCTAGATTACTAGTCACCTCCCTTCCCTCATTCTGTTTGTTATGGCTGCTCTTGAGTGTGTATGTGTGTGTGTGTGGATGTGTGTATGCTCGCACGCACCTGTGCATGCCTTTGAAAATATGAAACCTGGAAAAATTCTGGATGAAGATGCTACCTATAAATAATCCCATTTATTAGTATTCTTCATCTAATAGGATCCTCTAGAGTTAGATGCAAAGTGGGTCATCCATGATGATGATTCATACCAGGGCCTGAGTCAGAGAAGGGGATATAACTGGACTGATTAAGTTGTGATTGAGATTCATTTTCAAATGGATCAGAAAAAAAAAGTAAGAAGAAATATTTGACTCAGATTAAGTTGATGCCAAGGAGAAGAGTTGGTCATGATGAGGATGTCACACAGATTCTTCCAGAGCCTCTCTAGGTTCATCAGAAAGTTGAGTTGATACCAAAAAATAGAAATTTCTATGAATGTTGGTGAATTGATTATTTGGAGGCTTATCAAGCTAGGTTATAACCTGAACATATAGGTGGCCTGGAACTGAATTCTCAACTCTATCCAGAAGACAAGCAACTTCTCATGTTATTTTATGTGCCAAGCAATGGTAATGATGGGGAAAGACTATTTTGTAAAATGTTGTGGGTGGAATGTGAATGCCAAGGAAAGATCAGCAAAGGGAAAGCACCATGAGGAAAGAGGGAATGTTTTCCAGGAGAATGGTAGGTACACATGGAAACTTTCTCTTTTCCATGTGGTAGGGGGCTTCAATGCCAGGACTGAACAGAATCTAACCCTGATCGACAAACTGAGCAATGTAAGAGAGAAATTACTTGGCTCGGGAGGAGAATGAGAAGGGCTACTAACACAGGCTTCACCAAAGATTGCCTTAGCTCCACTCATGCTAGAAACTTACCCACTGATTTTATGACTTTGTTCCATGCTCCTGTACTCAGGTACAAATCCTGTTCACATTTTTATCCATTTTGTAAAGAAACATGTGCATATCCAAAATGCTTATTGGTTGCTTTGATTGTTAGGAGAGCTTGACTTAAATACCCAGAAGCAAGCCAACTTCAGATATTGCCATATTTATCTAAGTGGGAGCTATGAGCCATGATGTTATCATCTCTAAGTCTCCTGGATTGATCTCAGTCTGTCCTCAGTTGACCCACAGTGTCCATGTACAGAAATCAGAAAAGAGAGACAAGAATCATGGGTCCTGAAAGCTGTTGCTAGGTATCTCGAAGTTCAGCATGCTTCCTTTATGTACCCATAACTATTCCTGGTCCATAGGGACTAGGGTTGATGTTGGATTGGATCTTGAAGAATTAATTGTAGCCATGTTGATATGGGCAATGTGGTGAAAACTGAGTAAAATCAGAGTTATTTTGAGTCAATTGCATTCCATTCCATTTTTTTTTTTTTTTTGGTGGTGGTAGTTGGGGAGTTGGAGGTTGGAGCCAGCAAGCTCACAAGCCTTTTCATGATAGTGCTGGTCATTTCCTCAAGGAGCAGGGGGACTATGCCTTTGAAGGACCTGGATTATCCTTGTTTACATCAAGGAAGTATCTTTCTCCACTTAACTTTCTCCACTCAATATAAACTTCTTTCCTTTGAGTCTAGAAAAAAACAAACAAACAAAGCCCACAACACCATCAGATGGTGACATTACTGTCACCTGCTTAAAGCAGTATGATGTTTTTCAAGTCTCAGGATAATCTCCAGGGTTTACTGTTTTCCAAGAAAGCATTTATTTCAGTCAAAATACTCCATGTTCTCTACACAGACATTTCACCAAAAAGAGGGGAAAAAAAGAGAAAAAAAACATACAACTACCCCAAACCATCATGTATGTCATTTTCAAAGGAAAGGCTTCCCTTTTGGACAAACAATGCTTGTGCTACCTTTAAAGCAGCTCATGCTCGAAGGGTGAGGGGAATCAGGGTGGCAGTGAGGGCGGGGAAGGACTCCTGCTTCCTCTCTGTCACCCCATTCTCATGGAGAATAGGACCGGACTTGTCCGTTCCTGATTAGGTTGGAAAAATGAACATTTCACTCCCTGCCTGTTTTAATGACTTCTATTAATGTGTATCACCCTCTCTCCCCAAATGACCCATGAAGCCAATGTTCTCCTCTTTGGGGGCCTCATTTCAGGGGCATTGTTGAGTCATTAGTCCCACCCAAAGGTGAATGTGGGAAGGGGATCTTGCCCATTCCATGCCCTCTTGTAAGAGCATGATGGAGTCTCTGAATATGCGAATGTAAGCTGTGTTCCTAGAGATGTCATGTTTCCCCTGTGTTGTTAGCCTGGAGACAACAAGAATGACCCTGATTTACCTGTGTAGTCCCAGGGCGTCTCAGGTGCCAGGACTTTCTGTTGCGATCTGCTTGTCTCCTGTCAAATGTGGTTGGAGTGAGACGAAGACGGCATGACCACTGGGCGCAACGAGCTACAGAGGTCAGGTTGCAAGGACAGCCGGATAGCAGTGATGTGCCAGTGACACGTTGTCAAGTGAGGAAGAAAAAAAAAAGCAGGGGGGCTGGGGAGAATAGGGAGGGTGGCGGAGGGGAGGTAGAGGCCAAAGAAGGGGAGAGAGAAGTCTTGTAATTTCTGATGAAATATTCAGTGATGCAGATAACAATGGACTGGATGGCCTGCACATAGTATGCTTCCCCCACCTCTAAGCCATTTCCTCCTCCCCCCACCAGAGGGTAGCTTTCTAGCTATTTTCCTGAGACCTTTGTGCCCTGGATTTGAGTGCGTTATTTATTAAATTGGTAGAATTCAGACATCTGCAACACATTAGGAGTGGTTGAACGTTTGGAAAACATCTCAGCCTGCATGACTGTGTGTCTGTGTAGTCATTACGTGCAAGTGTTCAAGTTCTCACACCTACGCTAGGTCCATGGGCTGTCCCTGCTGGGAAGGACCTTCACCGGGAGTAAACCCCTCCCTGATGCCTATAGGACTCAGAAACCGCCGTCGAGTAACAAATTTGTGCGATTTTGGAAAGGAAACTACAGTAATGATGCCAGTTCTTAGTGATCATAAATAATCATAATTAACAGGACTGCTGTATATTTATGTTGGTTTGTTTTCAGACACTTTTCATTTTATTTTGAATTTTTTCATATTGTGTTGACTTGAAACACTTCTGTCTATAGTGCTGCGTGTACTCCAGCATACTGGATGGCACCATGCTTTATTTGTCCTTAAAAACAGACCACAATAATGTGGTAACTTCTATCTGCTGGCAAGTTTACAGAATTTTGATATTAGTTTTATAGAAATTGTTTCCCATTAGTGAGTTAATTGTCATCTTAAGGTGCTGAGGTGTTTCTTAGACCAATAACATCCTGGTGACTTTGCCCTTAGGCATAGGGTCCATATAGAGGGGGTTGCATACAAATATTTTTTCAGTTTAAATTCTTGATAAGCTTGGGTAGGATAACTTGACTATGAATAATTGCTCGATGTCTGAAAATATATTATGACTCATGGTTAAAAGCTACAGTGGAAAGCCTTAGTGGGAGAAAAATAACACTCTTCCTGACATTGAGAGAGTGGTTGTGGGCTATGTCCTTAGTGATCAATAATCTATAACCCATACATTGATTCAGGAGGGGTGGGGCTGAAGGGTAAAATGTCTTGAAAATACAACCTTGTTTTTAAGTGCTAAGAGCAATTGCAGGTTACATATTGTGCATCATTTACATAGTTCTGACATCAGTAAGCATTTGATTGCTTTTCTTGGGAGAAAAGCAGCTTCTGGATAGTAAATTTCCAGTTGTGAATTTATGGCCCAGATCTTTTCTGACTCTTCTCCTCAGTATTTCCTTGCATGTTCCTCCTTGGAGTTACTCCAGGTATGACACCTCATCTGAGTGTCCTCACCCTTTCTTCCCTAATATTCAAAGATTAGAGGAGCAAGGGAAAGGGCTTGCAACATTGGTTAAAAGGGAGTAGTTATAGCTGATAGAAATATTTTTTGACTTTTGGAAATCCTCCCCTCTTTAAATCTGACAATTTAGCAGTTATTTTTAATCTAGGGTACTAAGAAATTAAGCCTCTGGCCTCTGGTCACATAGATAGTGGCACGTGTTAGAGAGTTTGAACCCTGGTCTTCTTCATTACAAGGACTGCTCTCTGTCTATTATGCTCACGTTACCTCTTTTTTGTTTTTTTGAAATTATATTAGAACAAAGAACTTCTTGTAGCCAGCAAGGGTTGAATTGACTTCACTTTCTCTGTTTTACTTTTCTAGACTGTGCTTTTTAAAAGTTTCATGTGTGTATTTGTGTGTGTGTGTGTGTATGTGTGTGTGTGTCTGTGTGTCTGTGTCTAGAACAGGGGTGGGAAATCTATGTCCTCGAGGGGATTTGTTCTGTGAAGTTTGGATTCAAAGGGCTGCACTTGAGGACCTAGAGTACCACATGTGGCCTCGAGGCTGCACACCCCTGGACTCTAGAGTATCCCCCTTGTTTTGATTGGTTGCCCTTCTCTGTGACAGCTTGGTTCCTAGAAAATGAAATTGCTGAGAGAGGAGAATGGCTACCTTAATGAGCAATCACTTATCTATCCTTAAAAATCAGCATGTGGTCAGCTTGGTATATCAGGTCAGGTCTGTACAATATAAAGGGAAGGAAAGATTGACCATGAACTCCATGACTCAAGCCTGAAGGCTGCTTTACTGTGAGTTATCTGGTAAATTCACACAAATGTGTGTTTTCCTTTCAGATGTTTTTTGTGTGACAGGGAGGCTGCCTTTAAATAAAAGGAACATTTCTTTAGTCTGTTCGCTCTCAGACATACATGCATTATTTGGTGGGCCTACCATGTGACAGGGGGTATGGTGGGATCATTGAGTCTCTCAGAAGGAAGACGAAGACAAGATGCCTAGAGATTAGGTGTCCCTAAGATAATGCCAGTGAAGATATCTATTCATCAATCAAAAAGCTTTGATTAAGCACTTATTATGTGCCAGGCACTGAGGCAGTAGGTGCCACAGAGGATGAGTACTGTGCCTAGGATCAGGAAGTATTGAGTACAAATATGGCCTCAGACATTTATCTCTGTGTGACCTTGGACAAGTCATTTAACTCCTTTCTCCCTCAGTTTCCTTGACTGTAGAATGAGGATAATAATAGCACCTACCTCACAGGGTTGTTGTGAGAATCAAATGATACAATATTTGTAAGAAAAGTGTTTAACACAATCCTAGCATGTAGGTGCTATATAAATATTCATTTCCTTCCTCTTTCCTTCCCCTTGAGGTTACAAAAGTTAAATGTGTAAGTTCTTGCTCTTAGGAGCTTACAAGGAGATAATAGAGACAAGGGACTCAGATCTCTTCAGTGTGGCAAAGTCCTAGTGTGGAAATTCCATCCACCAATGAGGGTCACAATCCATCTGTGACTCAGAAGTTCTAGTGAGTTGTTCACACAGAGATGAAGAAATGTGTTCAGGGTCACAGAAACAGTAAGTCTTCAAGATTCTAAGACCTACACTCCATCCTCTAAACTACCTTGCCCCATTCCACATTACCATATCAGTAGACAGGTACCTATGTTTTAAAAACCTAGAGTTTCTTAGTCTTGTTCCAACCAGCAGTAGAGTCGCTATTGGGCCCATTCCACTTTGGTTTTTAATATTTGCAGTTCTGCTCTTTTTGAATCTCCAGTTCTCCATGACCTTGTGGGGGAAGCCATGACAAACACACCCTAGAGAGTTTCACCTTAGAATGGACTTTTGCTTTATTGACTGGTTCCCACTGTTTTCCCCACCCACTTGGACACTTAGGTGTTCTTGCAGGAGCTTTGCCAGGAGCTTTCCTGGGAGAGTGTCAAATTATTACTTTTCTTGGTTCTTTAGAAAGCTGTAATCTATAACTAAGCCTTCCAATATAATTTCATATGGATTATACCATGTTAGCTTTAGAATGGACCTTCCCTTAAGCCAAAAGGAGCAAGCAGGCTTTAGTCCTTTATTGAGATCCATTCTATTTCATTTAATATCATTCTCTTGTATCAGACACAGATGTACCTTTGCTATAACATTATTCCTAAAAAGTTGCATGTAAATTGAATTTCTATAAGCTTAATTCTATTTTCCTACTGCCATGAGATTCTAGGATTTATAGTTAGTATGGACTTTAGAGAGTCCTACCTCTTTATTTTGCAGATCAGGAAAATGAGGAGCTGAGAGGTTGAGATTTGCCCAATTAATTGATATCAAAGCCAGGTGTGTTAGTTAGGTTAGGGATTACAAGGAGCCTCTGTTTCTGCCTTTTTTTTTTTTGCAATGTTCAAATTAGCCACACCCACCCTCAACTAACTACTAGGATTACTGAATATTATATAAACCACACAAATATATGCATTCACACAGGAAGGGGACAAGAAGACAGGTACATCTGGTACAATGCTACCTCACAGGTCCCCATATTTTTCTGGTTCAGAGAAATAAAGCTGCATCTGTAATTACTCTACGGTCTGCTTGATCTAGGTAGCACTTCTTAAACTGTAGGTCGTGACCCCATATGGGGTCTTGAAAAATTTGGCAACAGTAAAAGGTATCTGAATGTGCTTTGACCAAAAATTAATTCAAAATCAAACATGTAATGAATCCCAGTTGTTTCTGGCAGTGCATGCCCATGTTACATCACACAATTTCACTGTAGCCTTGTTTCTGAACACAAAGTCTGTGCATTTTGCTCTGTGCGTCCCCTCAGCCCATGCAACACCAGTAAACAAAACACAAAAAGGGGTCTCAAGTGGAAAAAAAATTTAAGAAGCCCTGCTTTTTCTACTCATGACCCTTTTAACACTTCTTAAACTGTGGGTCCTGCCATGACCCACAGTTTAAGAAGCCCTGCAAGGTTGTCAGACTACATACAGCCTGAGGACTAAATCTGGCCTTCTGCCTGTTTTTGTATAGCTAGTGGCTGTAAAAGAAACAAAACAGATATTGGGCTGGATTTGGCCTTTGGGTCATAATTTGCCTACCTTTGGTGTAGACCAGGGCTTCTTAAACTTTTTCCACTTGTGACTCCTTCAGTGCTTCTTAAAGTGGGTCACTGAGGGACCCACAGTTTAAGAAGCCCTGGTCTAGACCATAGCCTAATTCTTCCCTGAGGTGGCCCTCAGGAGTTAGAGGCTGCACCATTTTATGCTGAGGTAGACCAAAGGTCAGAAACCTCCTTCAAATGCAGTGATTGTAGATAGGGCAGATGAATTAAGACATGGTGATGGGTGGAATGCCTTTGGAATCAGGGACTTCATTCATTCATATTTATCAATAACTCTGGATGTCTCTAACCACATGGCTTCTATTTCAGGTGAAAAGGCCTGGTTTCTCAGACTTTAAGCTGGTGTTCTTTACCCTGGTCCTTTAAACATTGAACTACGTAATATTTAACTATTTCCCTTTATGAACATCCCATGAACCATGGAGAGTCTGCTATTTGTTATTTGTCCTTCCTTTTTGACTTGGAATGTTCTCTCCATTACCTCTACTTGTCACTGTCCTTTTGCCTTGATTAGAGGTATGAGCACATAAAAATTTTCAGTAAACCATGCCTCCTTCAAAAATTAACATAGAGAATAGATATGTAAATAGCCACATAAGTCATGGATTTGCTAATTGTTCTTCCCTGTGCTAGGTATTAAGTCATTGTTCATCTTTAAACTATGACCTACTAATTTAAAGTATGTTAATGACCTTGGGATTCAGAGGAAAATGTTGGTTTTCTTTTTTGACCTGAAGAATACAAATGCATTTTTAATGTGAGTGTATTTATTGCTTGTAAGAGTTAGAACTTATCATACTGTCTTGAATGTGGTATTATGATAGGCATTTCTCAGTAAGTTTCCTCTACTGAAATTGCTTGGGGCATCTTTGCATCTCAGGGTGCATCCTTACCGGAACTGGGACAGAGATTATTTTGTAAATGGAAATAGGCAAACAAATTGGAAGAAATAAGAGGGTAATTTTCTTCTTTTGCTTTTTTATCTTCCAAGATGTAATCATAGTGAAGGTACAATTACTAAGTATTCTCCTACCTTCTCCCCTTGCATTTGGGGGTCATAATTCAGTTCCTCCTCAGTGGACATCAGAGGGAGCTCATACCTAGAAGTGCATAGAATCTGTCTACTGATGTTTTAAATCATTAGGCAAAAGCGAATGCTTACGATGTCCCTTGCTGTTGATGGACCATGAGTTACCTGGGTAGCAGTGAATTCTAATTATTAGATCTAACTGGCATCCAAAGGCGGCTATAAATTTCAGGAAGGGCAAGTCATTACTCTTGGCTGCTGACTCATAAGTCTGTTGGAGAATTTCTCCTCCTTTAACTTATGAGGCAGTGTCATCATGGGAGAAATTGGTGAGGAAGAATCCAGAAAAAAGAAAGAATGCATTAGTAGAATCAAAGAAGAGATGGCCTTGGTGGACACCATTCTCCAAGCTCAGGGCCATTTTTATAGAAGGTGGACCTTTGGGAAATGTTTCTGTTGGCACTCCCTTCTCTGTTCTCTAGTTTTGACCTTTCTCCTTCTATCCTGGTCAAATTCCATTATGATAGAACCTTGCAGATGACTGACTGACCTCCAAAATCTATCCATTGGTTCATTCATTTCAACATATATTTGATGCAATCCCAGTTCTGCACTTCTGCTTAAGGCATTAGCCTTTCTCCAAAATGAAACTAGTTGATATCATGGATAGGGAGCTGGACCTGGAGTCAGAAAGACCTGAATTCAAATTCTGTCTCAGATACTTACCAGCTGTGTGACCCAGGGCAAGTCACTTAACCCCTGTCTCAATTTCTTCATCTGTAAAAAGGGAGATAATAATAGCACCTTCCTCCAGGGGCTATTGTGAGGATAAAATGAGATATTTGTAAAGCACTTTGTGAACCTTAAAGCACTATATAAATGCTAGCTATTGTTAGTGCTGCTATTGTTATTGTTATTCTTAGCAATATAGTAGGTAGAGTGCTGAACTTGGAGTCAGGAAGATCTGACTTAACCACAAGGCTTAACCTCTCTGAGCCTCAGCTTCCTTGTCTACAAAACAGGCAAAATAACTATATCAGTGATTCTTACTTGACCTGGAATCTATTAACCAAGTTTTTTTTTTTTTAAATAACTATATCAATATAATTGGTTTCTTTTACAATCCTATGTATATTATTTTATGCATTTAAAACATTATTCTGAGAAAGGATCCATAGGATTTACCAGACTGCCAGAAGGGGTCCAACATACACAGAAAGGTTAAGAACCTGAACTCTATGTAAATATTAGCTATTTATTATTATTTTGAGTCTACTTCCCTTCTAGGAGGCAGGTAGGTGGCTCAGTGGATACAGCATCAAGCCTGGAGTTAGGAAAACCTGAGTTCAAATCTGGCTTCAGGCTAGCTGTGTGACCCTAGGCAAGTCACTTAGCCTCTGTTTGCCTTAATCCACTGGAGAAGTAAATGGCAAACCATTCCAGTATCTTTGTAAATAAAACCCCATGGACAGCACTGGCATGCTGAGGTCCATGGGGTCACGAAGAGTCAGACATAACTGAATGACTGACACCACTTTCTTTCTAGGCCTATCTGAGCCTCTGGAGGCTGATTCTGGCCCATGTGGTACCAGCACAGCAGAGAAGCAGTTAAAATGTTAAGGAGGCAGGTTGCTGCAGACAGACCTTTGCCCAATCTTCCTCTCATGCCTCCTAGCTTCTGTGCTGATTTTCCTAGCTTGGCGCTTCACTCTGGTTCTAGCTATCCTAACGTAGGATAATAATTGTAAGAACCATTATAAACATTTATGTGGCACTTTAGTTATCAGTGTACTAGACATGCACGATGTCATTTGAGCCTCACGACAACCCGTTGTGGTAGGCGCTATTATTATCCCTCCTGAGGGATATCCCTCCTGAAAGAGGTTACATGACTTCACATTTACATTTACATTTAAACAGTGAGTGAGTGAATGGGTAAGAAAAGATTCTCACTCGGGTCTTCCAGACTCAAAATCCACAGGATCATAGAATCATAGGCTAAAGCTGGAAGGCACCTAGTCAGAGGCCATCTAGTTCAACCCTCTCATTTTAGAGGAAGAATAATGAGGCCCAGAGCCTTAAGGTTGCGCAAGTGGTACTTGGGATTTGAATTGAGGTCCCGTGTCTCTGGAACCAGCGCTCTTAATCCTGGATCTCAGGCTCTTGGATTTGGGCATCCTCGAAAAACGCTAGTTCTTGGTTTATGTTTGTTTGGTTACCAGTTTGGTCCCTAGATCATATTTCCCCATGGATTATCCTCCATCTCTGGTAATTTCCTTAACCACCACCCTGCACTGATTCATCTTCAGCAGCTGTGAGAAGGCTCAGCCACTGTCCCACCTCTCCCCTGGAAGCCTGCCTTGATCACCTAGCCCACCATGGGCTTTCCTCCTTTTATGACATTTTGTCTGTTGCCCTCATTTGATGCTTAGGTATACCATTTTGGGGTGTGATTTCATTTTTTATGCACATGGATTTCTTTCTCCCAGCGAGATTGTGAAGTTCTTGAAGCCCCATGGCTTATGCTTTTTTGTATTTCCCTCAGTGGCTTACATAGCAACTTGCTTACTAAGTGTCAGTAACTATCCATTGATTCCTTCATGTTTACTACCTTTAGGCAGAAATCTACAAGTTAGCAGAAGAGATCAAATTCAAGTTTAGATGAGGGAGCTAAGTCATAGAAGCAGCCAGGTATCACAGTGGGGAACTGTGGGGCTGAGGTCAGGAAGAAATGAGTTCAAACCTGGCCTCCAACACTTACTAGCTAAGTGACCCTGGACAAGTCACTTGACCTCTGTTTGCCTCAATTTTCTCAACTGTAACATGGAGATAATAATAGCGCCTACCTTATCCTAGGATTGTTGTGAGGATCAAATGAGATGGTATCTATTAAAAAAGCATCTATCTACTGCCTCGCACTTAGTAGGTTCTATATAAATGCGTATTTCCTTTCCTTCCAAATGACTTGCCCAAAGTCACACAGCCAATGTTCACCATGAGGATAAGATCACTAGAGGGAAGGGTTAAACAGAATTGCCTAGAATGGTACCTTGCATGTAGGTTCAGCTCTAGATTTGGAATCAACCTCAAAGACCAACTAGTCTGACTACTTCATTTTATAGATGAGGAAGCTGAGGCCCAGAGAGGGTAACTTCTCAAGGTCACACAAGTAGTTAAATACCACAGATGAGATTTGAACCCGGTCCTCTGATTCCAGAGTCAGGGCTCTTTTTGCTGTACTGTGTTGCCTGGAAGGCACTCCATAGATGTTTATTGAGTTGAATTGTCTCTGAAAGAATGAGAGCAAATAGGAAATAGGAAAGTCTGAAGTATTACATGGTAATTTCATTTAGCCACTTCTTCATTCATTCAGACAAACATTTATTGAGTCCTTACAACTTTTTAGGTACCATTCCTTAGTCCCTGATTTCAAACAATTATCTGTCTAGCGGGGAGAAGAAAGATGTGTGATATCCGTCAGTGGACGCCAAAAAAGAGGGTAAAATAACAAAGGGGGAGGTGGTAGAAGTCAATACTATGAGAGATGCAACCATGCCAAATGAATCCATTATACTACTGTCCCTATACTCACAGGGCTGGTTGGGCATTTGAACTACTTTGGTTTTTCAGTCTCTTATTAGCACAGTGCCTTGCATGTACCAGGTATGTAATAAATATTTGTTGGATCAAATTGGATAAATAGTAGTGCTTGAACTGTGGTCTACTTTTTTTAAAGAATATCTGAGATTATCCTATTCTCTTCTAGCGGACGGGTCTACCGTGCATGATCGACCACCTTCTTTTTCTTTCATCTGAAAGGATCCATAGACTAAACATTCGGTTGCTTAGTGTCTAAGATTTATGTTCCCCCGTCTTAATTTTCCCAAGAAACTCCAGCTTTTAAAAAGATAATCAAACCAATCCATGAGTCCACAATGATGGAAATGTTGCTTTCAGGGGCTGTTAGAGACCCAAGTGGTTGTGGCCATCTACTGATAAACTAATTCCATTTTTATTCAAGGGATGGCGCTCTGTCTCCAAAAGGTTGGTTGTGGTTCAAAGGTGTTTTGAGTCGATTCTGAATGTATCAACAGTCATCAGACTGGTCTTTGGTCATGGATATAAGAGGTCAAGGAGCAGGCTTAGTGTAACCAGCCACTCTTCTCAACAGTGCCCTCAGATTGGACTGCCATGTGTGTGAGCTCCTCATACATCATCATGTCCCTTCTCACGTACAATCATCGGTCGGGTAGGGCTGCAAAGGAGTGTTAGTATGGATGAGGTGTGTTTGCTGGTTAGAAAACAAATGAGAAAGACTCGCCTTTTATATTGTCTACACTATAGCACATTCAATAATGTGTATTACTAATAGAATAAATGAAAAATGTATTTCTTTAACACTGTCATCTCTCACTTTGACATGCATCTTGAGATGATTTGCAAATGCTCAGCTGTAAGTGGCTCATGGTGGGAAATCAGTTAGCTCCTAATGTTATGCTGATGCATGGCCAGTAGCTGAACCCATTAATGAACTAATCTCAGTTACTCCAGTGGATGGGATTGGGCTCCTGCATGCTACACTTTGCATTTCCGCTAAAATCAACATTTTTTAAGAGAGAAAAATTTAAATGGATCTGGCTGCTCATCTCCCACTGTAGGCCATGCGCTACCTTGCAACACCTGGAGTCTGGGTGGCTATTTAAGTTCAGATGATTTCTAGACTGGCTAGGGGATTTAAAACTTTCCCCAGCAGGGAGAAGGCAAACTTTCATCTGCCAATCAATTATCTATTGAATATCAGCTATGCAATCAGTACATTTGCTTTTTTTTCTTTGTCCTCTGGGCTCTTAAAAGGCAGATGTACTAAACTCTTGGCCTGGGACAATTTGCTCAATTTCATATCCTGGGTCAGGGCTGCAGCCATCACTTTGGGGCCGGTTGAGTGGCTTTGAGAGGCAAGAACTCAGTGAATACCCTTTTTCCTTCAGAGGCATGGCGTAATGCTTATCTGTGCCCACCCATCTGCTTAATCCACAATGAGAGGAAGGGAGGAGAAGCCAGATGAATTATCCTACAAATTATACAGATTCCTTGTTAGTCTATTCATTGCAAAGTATGATAAATTCACTTACAGGCAAGAGAGACTTGTTTTGGTCTGGCAGTTCTAATACATTAGTCATTTTAAGAGATATCTTAGGGGTTGTAGGCATCCCCCAAATACAAAATTTTAGAACCATAGGTCAGGGCTGGAAAGGGCTTTTTAAAAAAAATCTTCTAGCCCAAGATGTGTGTGCCGTGGAAACTTTTGGCAGTCTGGTGAAGCCTATGGACCCCTTTTCAGAATAATGTTTTTAAATGCATAAAATATAGAATTACAAAGGAAACCAGTCATATTGAAATAAAATAATCAAAAGATTTTTTAAAGTAAAAAGCAAGTTCACAGACCCCAGGTTAAGAACACCATATCTGGTCTAGCTCTCTTATTTTACAGATAGGAAAATGAAAGTCTAGAGAGATTAGTAGGGCTTGAACTCACCTCTGTCCTTTCTGGTCTCTGTTTAATAACACTGTTGGAGTTTTATTTGAATGGTAATGTGACTCCTTCTTTTCCAGTAGGACCCCATATAGGGGAAGTGAAGAAGTAAAGGCAGCTTTGAGTTCTTGATGCCAGCTAGCATGCCTACCTTTGTGTGTGCGCGCACACGTGTGTGTGTATGTGTGTGTAGGAAGGAATTTCGGATCATGCATTAGGACTCACCGTTTGTCTCCAAACAGACAGCAGCACATATGAAACACCATCTTGGAATACAAAGGACAGCGATGTCTACTGCCTATTGCCAAAGCCATCTGTCTCAGCCCGGGGGCCTGCACCTGTTAATGAGAATGCTCTGGAGCCTACTTTGTAGATCTACCTGAAAACCCCTAACACCTAGGACCTCATTGTTACCCTCCAATAGCCAGCTAGGGGAGGCTGGGCTGGACGGGGCTGATCAGCCTGGAACTGTTCTACCTGCGTGGAACATCTGTGTGGAATATTTGGCTCCTTTCTGTCCCTGCCTCTGCCTCTCTATTTGTTTCTGTCTCTATCTCTCCCCTCTCTTAATATGTACAGATAATCTCAGCTGCCTCCCTGAGGACTCTGCAACATAGCTGACAGTTTTGTCTCTCCTGATATTTTCTATATGGGCTTTTTGTCCTAAGTGGATTGAAGTCCCTCTCCATGATAGGAAGCCACAATATGGAGCTGGGTTTGGGTAGCTCAGGAGCATCAGGATGAAGTTTGAATTTCCAAAGAGAGGTTCATCAGCCCTAATTTGCACTGCATTACATTTTCACTTTGGCAAAATGGAATTTGCAATTGCTTTTCGGCAATGTTCAAATTAGCGCGTCTTAGCATATTAATGAACTACTTTTTTTTTTTTTTGCTTTTTTGTGACCAGTTTTAATGTAAATAGCTACTGCAATGCAAAGCATCAGACCCATGCTTTAAACAAAATGAAAACTCTAGACTTCTGATGAAAAGAATCACAGATAATAACAACAGTTCACATTTACACCGTATTTTAAGGTTTACAAAATACTTTTCTCATACAGTTCTGTGAAGTGGGTAGTGCAGTGATTGTTATTCCCACTTTCCAGATGAGGAGGCTGAGGCATAGAGAGGTAAAGTTACTTCCTTGGCTATATAACCTAGTAAATGATGGAGTTGCAACTTAGAGCTATGCCTTCTGCTTCCAAGTCCAGTACTTTATCCACTTAACTTGTAGGTGATTTAAGGTAACAGCTCTTGAATTGCCAGGAACAAGGAGATCCCTAAAGACCAACCAGATCCTTGCCCACCTACAGGAGCTTGTGAGGGGGATATTGGTTTGGTGAGAAATCTACAGTTGTCTTTTGTCCTATATTGTTTCAGCACATGTAAAGATAACAGGCAGTCACTGGGACAGAGAGAAGAAAGAGATCAAAGTGCTAACTGAGGAGTTCTAAGTTTTCTCTCTGAGTGGCCCAGTTCCACAGTCAGATGGACAGGAGAGAGGGGATGATTCCATACAACCTCATTCTCACTGCTTGAAAAAGTCATCAAAGAGCATGTCCAATAAATAGCTCATCATTTTCCTATACAAATGGGTAAGACCAGCTGAAAAAGGGATTCAAAATAAGAAAAAATGAAACTCTTTAATAGTTTTCACTTGGAATGATTTCCTATATTTTATTACAATCATTTATTTTTTAATTTATTGGTGTACAACAGTTGCTTCTTCCCAAATGCTTCCCCCCCAACACCCAAACAACTCCCTTTAAGAAGGAACCCCCCTAATATATTAGTTATTAACAGAAATGAAAGATGTATCCTTAACTTTGACAATATAGTGTTGTTCAGCTATTGGGTCTAACCAGAGTTTTGTTGCATCTCCATGTTGACTCGATTCACACTGGTACAGTCATGTATGTAGGGAAGTAAAGGGAATTAATCTTTTTTAAGTGCCTACTGTGCACCAGATATTGTGCTATGTGCTTTTACAAATATCTCATGTGATCCTCACAACAACCATGTGAGATAGGGGCTATTGTTATCTCCATTTTTATAGTTGAGGATCCTGAGGTGAGCAGAAGTTAAGTGACTTGCCCAGGGTTACACAGTGATAAGTGTCTGAAGCTGAATTTGAATTCAGATTTTCCTGATTCTAGGCCCAGTGCTTTAGTCACTCTACTACCAGATGCCTCTAGTTGGTATATTGGCTTTGTTTTGTTTTTTTGGTTCTCCTTTCCACACTGTGTTACTTCCTATAGGTTTTCTCATGTTTCTATGAATTCTTCATATTCGTCATTAGATGGTAACGTTACACTCTCAAGGACACTGTCAAGGTCTCTCTGAAGAACTTTGGAATCAATTGTGAGGCATGGGAAACATTGGCACAGGACCATCCAGTATGGCATGCCTGAATCAAAGAAGGCATCAAAGAGGGTGCTGCGCTCTGTGAGTAAAGCAGAATTGCAGAAGCTCAAAAGAAACATGAGACGCACAGATTTAGAGACATCTCCATGTTCATATGGACTATTTGTGCCTGACCTGTGGTAGAGCCTTCTGAGCTCATATTGGGTTGATCAGCCACAGTCAGACATACTGTACCTTGACCCCAACATAGCAAGGTCATTTTGGTTCCTTTCAAGACCAACTACCTATATATCTAAATCTATACCTATATTTCTATATCTATATCCATCTAAATCCATCTATCTATCTATCTATCGAGAGAGTGGGAGGGAGGGAGAGAGATCAAGAGAGAAAGAGAGAGAGAGATATGAAGTGAGTTCTTTTTTTTTACTTTTTGAGTAGCTGGTTGTTTCAGGAAAATTATATTCATTAATTTATGCATTCACCCATTGAACTTTTATTATGTTCCTGCTCTGTGCATATACTCATATGACGCGATGGGGAATGTTCAGGAAGAGGATACAAGGCCATGATTTACAATATCTTCTTTTGAGCACTTTTCAATCTGACCGGAGAGAAAAGACACATTCATGTAAACAGTTAGATAACAATACAAATGTTAGTAACAATATGAGACAGGTTGTGAGAGCTATCACAAGGTTGTATGTGATTAAATGTCAAATGAATGGAATAAGCTTTAAGAGTTCACAGCAAGCTGAGGTCAAAATAAGCTGGAGTACTCAGGGACAGTTAATGGAGGAGGTGAGGCCTGAAGAACTGATAGGATTTGGATAGGCAGAGGGGAAGACAATGAATGGTATGAGCAAATGTGAAAAGGCAGTAATGAATGGGGCCTGTTTGGGGGAGCTGTGAACAGAACAATCTGCAGTGTTAGGTGAGAAAAGGAGAGAGAAGATAGCTTGGAGCCATATTAGGGCAGATCTGGAATGCTAGGATGAGGAGTTAAAACTTTGTTAGGTAGGAATTGGGAATCTATGAAGGAAGGGGAAGAAGGTGTTCAGGAGAGAGAGAACAGAATGAAAAAAAAAAGTGGATTGAATGAGGAGATACTACCATCTACCACTGTTATCACCATTTTCAACAAAAACATAGTACCAGAATGAGAGTTTTTGAGTTCAAAGGAAACTTAGAAATCTTTTATTCCAGTGTCTTTGTGTTTACAGCCAGCCAAGGTCAGAATGAGCTGGAATGGTCAGGGAGAGTTAATGGAGGAGGTGGGGCCAGAAGGACTGAGAGGATTTGGATAATTTTAAGACAGTGAATATTTCCCAGCTTGATGAGATATTCCTGGGGAAGCAGTCCTTCAGTTACCATGCATCCTCAAGTACAACTGAGGAAATACAGACTTTGTCAGTGACCCAGGAAGCCAGGTGGATGTGGTTCTTTCCAAGTAAGAAAGCTGCCATACACTGATAGGATCTGGAAGAAAACGAGATCCACAGATCCACAGTAAAGTGATTTGTCCAAGGTAATACAGTAACTCAGCAGCAGAACTAGGCCTCCAAACTCCTAACTGAGTACCCTTTTCATTCTATACATTATGTTGAGCCCTTTATAAATTTTACTTTAAAGAGAAGGTCCTTGCCCTCAAGGATCTTCTAACCTACAAGCTTCCAGTGATAGGGACTAATACACAGAGGGCACAGAGGTCACTATTACAAACATGTTTTCTCATATGTGGTTCTGTGGCTTTTTAAAGCTTAAAAATGGCGGTGCTTAGTGTTCTGAATTGCCTGCTTTGAGAACCGCTGTCATTTGGAAATGTGAAGCCTAGACACAAGTTTCCAAACCACCAGGAGTCAGAAATGAAACTGTAGCCACAAATGTCTCCCCAGCGTTGTCTACCTACATTCAGAGTGAGTCTGACTACCCTGGCCTTCTAGTTTGCAGGAGGCCTGTGGGCCCCAGGGTCACTTTGTAGGATTTTACTGGAAGGACAATGATCTTCATCCTCAAGTGACACAACCACTTGGATACACAAGGATAAGGAGGGACCCAACCCCAAATTTTCTAAACGGTAAAACTTCCTTGGTTCGTTTTTAAAAAAACGAACTGATTATTCATCCTTGGCTTGAATTACCAGCTAAATAGTATTTTCCTGCTGAGTGTACATTTGTAATGCTATCCATTTCATTCTGCGTGATAGAATTACATTCCAGGGGCTTCATCTACCTATTCTTTACTATCTATAGATGGGTGCGTGGGTGTGCTGATTGCATTTTAAAAACAAGAGTTTGTGTATCTGATGGATATGGAAATAATCAGTAACTAAGGTAGCAGAGGGAAAAACATCCATCTCTTGATGAGTAATTTTAAGACGGTGAATATTTCCCAGCTTGATGAGATATTCCTGGGGAAGGAGTCCTTCAGTTACCATGCATCCTCAAGTATGACTGAGGAAATAGAAACTTTGTCAGTGACCCAGGAAGTCACGTGGACTTGGTTCTTTCCAAGTAAGAAAGCTGCCATCCACTGATTTCTGAGAACCCAACCACCTCTTGGTCATCCCCAGTTGTACAATCTATCTGTCACTTGGATCAAAATGGCCTTGTCATGTAACTAGCCCACTTACTGAAGGCAAAGATGTTTTACGCCTGATAACTAGAGAAGGAAGCCAGGTCCATTAATTTCGTTTTTTGTCTCTTCTGTATAAAGACTTGGCATACATATGTATATTTTAAAGTGGGCTAGTAATTTGCTACTAATTTGCAAGGTGATAGTATTTACTGCATTGCAGTTCTCTCTGGTGCAAAATTCCATGAACCAAATAGGCCCACAAAGCCCCTGATACGTTGGGCACAAAACATGGTAATGATAAAGAGCACAATTTTTTTTTTTTGGCAGAAGGGATCAGGCTTAGGGTTCTCAGAAGCCTTTTCTTCCTGTATTACCCTTGCTCCAAATTTCTCTGTATTGAATAGAGGATGCCAGAGTCAGAGATTGGGTCTTACAAATGCTTTCACAGATGCTCATTATTTTTTCCAGTGGTGTTTTCCCTAAGCAATAGCTATGGGCTCTGTCCTCTTGGTATAGGCTTTGGCTATTTGGCAATTTATCAGGATGGGAGGTTTGTGGCAAGGAAATTGAGTTAGTCTTTTCTTCTCTAGATAGATTACTCTATTTGCTAGCCCATTGGGTCCTGGAAAAGTTGGAAAAAGATACACATCGTAGCAGGACTTTCTTCAGAGAGAGGCAATTCGGCTGGAACTAGAGACTTTGTGCCGCTGATAACTTTTGCTTATTTTATCTGTTTATCATTATTTATCTCTGGCTGTGCTTTCCTTCAGGATTTTAAGAGCAATGAAGAAACTTGAATTTCTTATGCAGCACCTTTTTTGTAAATGCAGTTCAAAATATCCTGCTTGAAAGCCTGATAACTCCTTTCAAATGATCCAATCTTACTTAAGGGTAGTGGATGAAGGAGACAGGGACAGTTTCCTGATTAATTTAGTATTACAGAGGGACTCCAGAGTGAAACTAGGCCTTGACACTCAGCCCCCTGTCACCACTTCTGAGTGTTTCCTTTCTGTTAAATACATTTGCTTTCCCTAGAATATGCTACTTTAAACTCCTCCATCTGGTATTCTTAGAAGGGATATTTCGGATGTCTCCTCTGCCTCTTTGCCATGATTCAGATGGCATGGCATGTGCTTTCTGTATTAGTTCACTATGACAGGGTCAGCTGTTTGGCTTAAGGTGCTTGGATAACAACAAACTGATATTTATACAGTCCTTTACGTATTTATATAGTGCTTTAAGGTTGTCAAAGAGCTTTTAACCTTCATTATCTACTTTAAGCTTCACCCCTCCTCCCATTTTACTGATGAGGAAACTGAAACTCAGAAAGGTTAAGTAACTTGTGCATAGTCAGGTACTTAGTAAGCTTCTGAGACTGGACTTGATTTCAGGTCCTCCTGACTCTATGTCAATTGTTCTATCCATTACATTTTTCTGTCTTTCCATGGATGTAAGAGATGGGTATAGGCGGAAGGAAGGGGGACAGGGGACAAGGTAATTTAGATGATGATTCTCCTCCCCTTCTCCTAGACTTCCACTTTATAATTTCAACTCAACGTATATTTGGGGGGGG
>NW_020954564.1:22904949-22909578 GCF_900497805.2 Vombatus ursinus
GGACTGGCCTCTCTATTACAGTACTCTACCCCTCACTAACGTCCCTTCGCTCCACTACCCAAGAATACCATCAGTGTTGTTCTACCGTCCACTCAGACCGTTTCTGCCCAGGTGAAAGTAGTACTAGTTACCGTTCTATGGAAGAGAGGGGTGGGGGAGGAAGGGAGTTGAGGCCAAGGTTCTCCTAGTCTACCTTCCAGACTGTTGCGTCTTCCGAATCACGGATGAGCTAGAACAGGACCTGAGTAACCACGGACGAATTACTTTCCATCCCCAGGCCTCAGTTCCGCCAGGAAAATAATCCTAATGATAGATTTATGTAGCACTTTATGGTTTGTCAAGCACTTTACAAATACTGCCTCATTTTATGCTCGCAACAATCTTGAGTGGTCTGTGCTGTTATTATCCCATTTTACAGAGGAGGAAACTAAAGCAGATTGATGTCCATCGACTTGCCCAAGGTCACACAGCTAGCAAGTTTCTGAAACTGGTTTTGAACTCAGGTCATCCTGACTCCGGATCCTACCCTCTCTGTCCTCTGCCACCTGGCTGCCTCAAAGTGGGTGGGGGCTGTGGATCAGATGGTCTCTGCAGTCCCTTCCAGCTTTGGATCTGTGATCCTAGAATCCATTCATATAGGGGAGAGAGTCCCCCTTGGGTAATCCCTTATACCATCTAGACTCCTGCTGTTTCTCTCTTAATCATCTCGATGGAATATCTTAGTCAGAGGTTTTCTGTATAATGGCCTCTTTGGCAGGATGGTGAAGTCTTCTCTCCCCTTCCTTCCTTTCCCCTTTCCTTCCTCATCTCTTCACTTCCCCTTTTCTCCCCTCTCCTTCCCCCTCCCCTCTCCTATCTCTTCCCTCCCTTTCCCCTTCCTCTCCCCTCTCTTTCCTTTCCCTCCCCTCCCCTTCTTGTCCCTTCATTTCGCTTCCACATCTTTCTTCCTCGGGGTCAGTCTGAGCTCTAGTGTGGGTAACCAGTTGGCTGTCTGCTGCCCTAGTTTTGGGGATAGATACTGCTCTAGCTCCTTCCCCTTGCTTGCTCTGGCTCCCCTCAGTGCCCTGTTGGGGGTCTCCGGTTCACCCACATGACTCTTCCTTAAAGAAACCAAATGAAAGGGCCCATTGCTTTCTGAAGTGATTGGCGCCTCTGGCTTTTCTGGGAAGCCCTTCTAAATAGCAGCAATGGATCCCTAAAGGGATGAAAGACACATGATGCTGACGATGCTGATGACGCTAATGATGCTGTTGCTGATGATGCTGACGATGATGATGGAGGTAGTTGTGTTGAGAATGATGCTTATGACTCACATTTGAACAGAACCTTAATGTTTACAAAGCCTTTTCCCTAACAGCCCTGTGTCTTCACAGCTGGCTATAGGTATTATTATCTCCATTTAATAAAGGAGGAAAATGAGGCTCAAAGAGGTGTAGTGGCTTATACAAGGTCACACAGCCAACTAAAAGTTGTAGAGCTGAGATTCAAACCCAGGCCCTTTGACTCTACACTAAGTGTTTTCTCTTACTCCATAGCTATTCTTGATGTGGTTCATGACACTATGCTAATAGTTCAGCTCAGATGACATGGATGTGGACATACAGGAAGGGTTTTTGTTTTTTAATTTTCAATTTGGAGTCTATACTTTTTTTTTATAGACAAACTCTATTTTCTCTCCCTCCCTCCCCTTCTCACATTGGAAAATAAAACAGAAGAAAAGCTCATTTTTAAAAAAATATGGATAGTCAAGCAAAATAAATTCCTGCATTGACTGTGTCCGAAAATATAAATATATATGTCTCACTCTGCTCCCTGACAGATGGGAGGTATGCACAGGAAAGAAGACAAACACTAAACAGATATGTGAACTAAATAAGAAAGAGTGCTTGGAACTCTATACCTGTCAAAAGATACAGACATAATTTGAGGTATTAAGTGGAAGGAGTCATGAGAGTTGAATGGATAGCCAGAGAAGGCCCAGAGAGAAATTTAATTTTACTTTTCTTTCGTTTAATGAGGAAGACTTCTGGAAGGAGGTAGGATTTAACTGCTGCTTAAATAAAGTCCTGTGATATGGAGGGCGTTCTGGGAATGAGCAGATGGCTCAGAGGTGAAAGTGGGATGATGAAATGGCTGAACACCAGGATAAAGGGCCATATAGTAAGAGAAAAGCAGAGATAGTGGAGCTAGGAATTGGGAGAAGGGGGGAATAAGATACTCTGGGGTGACCTTATGTAGGACATTGAAACAGAAGACGAGGAGCTTGGTCTGCTTCTAAAAGCCCTGTGGGGAAACTACCATATGTCTCCAAAACATGGTCAAAGGGACTCCAGATTTCATGCACGCCCAGTCGAATCATAGAATCTTAGGGGAAAAGGCTTCAGACATCACTTAGTTCAACCTTTCTCTACTTGACAATAAGATCCATAAAGTCAAGGATCATGCCTCATCCAAATTTTAGATGTCTCCAAGTGTCTAGTATAATGTATTGCAAAGGGGAACCAAGTAGTTAGTACTTATATGTGACCAGAGCAACTGTGATTCACATCCGTATCATCATAGTTGCTCATTGTAACTTTTTAAAAGGGAAGCACGATATAGTGGAAAGAATGTTGGAGTTGGTGTTAGGAAAGACATATTTGAATCTTGACTCCTGGGCATGGCACATAATCTCTTATTCTGTTTCCTCATCTGTACAATGGTGATAATCATAATAGCACTACTTGTCTCACAGGATTGTTGGGAGAAAAAGGGGTTTTGGAAAACTTTAAGCATCATATAAATATAAATAATTATTATTTGCAAAAAAATTGATATCTTAGGTTTTTATATCACATTCATTTTCCAATTACACACCTTGCCCCTCTACTACTCAGAGAACCATCCCCTATAACAAAGAACAAAAAAGAAAGAGGAAACAACGTTCAACAAAACTAGCCAACTCATTAACCGAGTCTGATTGTGTAGGGAAAAACAATTATTTTTTGAGTGATGCCTATTATTTCACTGATGTCAATAGTTTCCAGTGAACCTACCAATGCAGACTGGCACCTTCTCTGCAATTTATAGTCTTAAATGGTTGCCTGGGGCACTAAGAAGTTAAGTGACTTGCCCAAGACCACATGGCCCATATGTGTTGAAATTGACCCCATGTCTTCCTGACTCAGAGGCCAGTTCTCTATCATTTGCTCCAAACTGTTTCTCTGCTGAATAATTATCATCTAAAACAATAACATTAATTGATTTTGGGTGATTGAATAAATCAATATTTATGACAGGTGGTCATCCAGCCTTTCCTTAAATACTTCTAGTGAGAGGGTGCATGCTACCCTACATGGCATCCAATTCCTTTGTAGTCTAACAATTAGATATGTCTTATAAAAGCTACTTACAGAGATGTCTGAACTCAGTGCCCTAGGGCTTCCAACCTTGCTCATCTATATTAGTTGCCCAAGCTGAGGTAAAAATTTGCCTTCATGTAACTTGTATCTGTTGTTCTTTATTTTGCCTTCTAGAGAAACACAGGCTATGTGTACTCTCTTTTCAATGTTAAAGCCCATTTTGTTTCCCCTTAGCTTCCTCTTGACGGGGTCCTTTAACTATTCACTGTTGTGGTTTCATGTTCCCTCCCCATCCTAGTCTACTTTCTCTGGACATGCTCTATTTGTCAGTTCCCTTCCCCCACCCCTAAATATGGCACCTAGAACCAAATACAGTACTAATCAGGGCAGCTGGACAAACTGGACTAACCCTGCCCTCTTTCTGGATCCTCTATTTCTCTTCCTATACAGCCTGGCTTTTTCTTGAACAGTGGCCACTCCCAGTTGCCTCATTTAGGATTTGTGGTCAACTATCTC
Source organism: Vombatus ursinus (assembly GCF_900497805.2). NCBI lineage: Eukaryota > Metazoa > Chordata > Mammalia > Diprotodontia > Vombatidae > Vombatus > Vombatus ursinus. The sequence goes on from NW_020954564.1 coordinate 22,908,807, forward strand.
CCCCAGATCTTTTGTGTATTTTGAACTGGTGGTGTCAGGTCAGGACACCTCCACCCTGTACTTACACAACTGCATTTTTGAACGTAAGTACAGGACTCTACCCTTATCCCTGTTTCATTTCATCCTGTTGAATTTGTCCCAGCGTTCCAGCCTGTCGAGATCATTTTGAATCTCGATTTTGTCATCCATCGTATTAATGTCATCTGCAAATCTGTCTGAGTGATACCATTAGACATTCTTTTTCATGAGAAATTTCCTCTACAATGCTGGAATCATTTTATGTAAGCATTTCTTTTCCCAGTCTACCTCCCATCTCTCTCACCCTACATTTCCTCCCTTGTCTTTAAATTCTTTTAAATACCACTCCTCTTTGAGGACAACAGACACAGCTTTCTAAGACCACATGACTGAGTGAGTCTAGTGATATTTTTACTTAATTGAGGGAGTGTGCATTGTGGCACCCCCCTCCCCCCTCCCCCAGCAAACTATTTACACAGGTCAAGGCTTCTGAAATACAAAGTGGAAATATGTCAAGGGAAAAATAGGCTGCTCATGTCCCCAAAGAGAAACATCTCTGCTGTGAGCTATACCCATAGGAAAGTGGGAAAATGTTATATAGATTTTTAAGATGCCTTTCTTTGGCCATATGTGTTTGTTAATGTTCTTTCTCCAGAGCTTCATGGTGTCAGGTAAGAGATGTTACTGCTGCTGCTGCTGCTTCAGGGGTGTGTGTGTGTGTGTGTGTGTGTGTGTGTGTGTGTGTGTGTGTGTG
>NW_020954564.1:22909588-22987088 GCF_900497805.2 Vombatus ursinus
GTGTGTGTGTGTGTGTGTGTGTGTGTGTGTGTGTGTGTGTGTGTGTGTGTGTGCGCGCGCGCTCGCACAGGTGCATATGAGGGCACAAGGAAGCCACTGTTCAGGTCTCAACATGTCAGAGACCCTGATAGATCCATGACCCTTACTCCAGGTGGGATAATTCCTCTCTGAACACTGCTCCTGGACATCCGGGCAGGATTGGAAGCCTTAGGGCATTTGTTTCAGACCTGTAAGTGGCTCCAATAGTTGCTAATGGGTGCTCAAGCAGTGGCTTGTCTGTGCTAAGTGGGTGAAGGCTCTCCAGGTCCCCCTTTAACTCACCCTCTCCTGGGTGGGGAGAATCCATGGGTCTGTGCAAAGGCAAAACATTCAGTTCTGGAAATTGAGGTCAAAGAGCAAAAAAGACTGATGCAAATTAAAAACACAAACAGCCACCGTCAAACCATCTGAAAATCCTCAGCTGTCTCATTCGATCCCTTTGGAATCCTGACTCCACTTGGAACAAAGGCTTCGTCTCTAGGAAGACACATGCCTATATAGACGCATGAAGTGTGCATCTATAAATAAGACCTTTAAAAATAACAGTGCTCTGTTTCCTCCCAATGTTATCAAAACTTCCTGTTTTTGTTTTGTTTTGCTTGGATAATGTTTCATAGTTTAAAGACACTCTGAGTTGGGGGTGGGGTGGGGGGAGCACTGAATCCACGGACTAATAAAATCTCATCATCCCCCCCCCCCCCGTTTGCCGGCCCTTGTTGTTTGTTTCTTACACAGAACCATGACCTCTCATAAGCCATTGCTTTCTTACTTTTCTAAGGGTTACTGCATAGCCTTGATTTCTCCCCTGATTATCTTGAAGCCTGTCAAGTTGCCCAGCTCTCCCCTCCTTTGCTCTTTCTTCCTAATAGACATGAAACAGTCCAGTCAATAATATTTTACTTGTCTTCCCACTGTGTGTCTCTCTCTCTGATCAGTTTAGGCGGGTTTGACTGCAAAAAGTCAGAAGGGAGGTTAAGATCTGAAAAGTTCAGCCAAATGTTATCAGCCTCTGAGATGTTGCTTGGGGAAAGGCCTCCCAGCCCTTCATGAACAGAGCCAATAATAGCTGCATGTAACTGATAGCATCAACAGCTGTCAAAGATCCAGGCATTTGTGGTTCGTCTGTAAACTCAAACACCTGTATTCAGTCAAGCTATGATTGTTATCCTCTCTTTTGCTGTCATTCTGGTTCATTCCTTGAAGGGGCTGCCAGAATGTTCTAAGCCGTGAGTTGATTTATAAAGTGAAAGGGCCTGTATGAAAGTTTGGCCTGGATTGAGAAATTGACTGAGGCTCTCATTCATGGGGTGACATGGCATTTTGACAACAGTATCGACAGCCTTCTTTTAATTACGTTTGTGAAACTATGGACTCCAAAGGGCCCAGGCCATGGAAAACAGGGGCTTAAGTACACCCTAACTGCTTCAACATGTGTCATTTAAAAAAGGACATTCTGTACCTGGAGATTTTTTTTTTCCTTTTTGGTGATGAATTAGATCAAAGTGACTAATAAATAGTCTCCCTGAAAGCCCTTCAGAACACAGTCTATACATGTTTCAGATATTTCAAAGATTGAGCATTCAAGGCTCAAACTTCAAAATAAACTTTCACATCCAAAATGAGGAGACACTGCAGGGCCGTCCTACTTAGTCAAGCAGAGTTGGGGGACAGAAGGGTGCCTCTAGACTGAGAGAAGATAGGGATGGCTTTCTCAGGTAATTCCCAGAAACATTCCAGACTGTGATATCACAGAGAACTGCAGAAGGAACCAGAAATAAGGCTTCAGGGACGACTTCGATGTGCTGGGATTATCTCTGCCTTGGTCTTAAGAATCTGTAGAGTTGAATGGAGCATGTGGTAAAAAGGACTGAGATTTAGAGCTCCCACAGACAATCAGTCATATACCTTGGGCTTGGATGCAAATTATAATGACAATAATGATAAGCTGGCATTTATAGCATGCTTTAAAATTTGCAAAGCATCTTACAAATAAATTAGCTCATTTAATCCTCACAATAACTCTATGTGGTAGATGGGACAGGTATGATTACCCCCATTTTACAGATGTGAAAACTGAGGCTCAGAGGGAAGACAGAACGGTAGGCTCATGGTTTCAATAGCAACCAAGTTTTAGAGGTGGGATTTCAACCCAGCTCTTCCTGACTCCAAGTCTGGTATGTTACCTTCTATGCCACATTGCCTGGAAAATTAGACTAAAGAGGAAAAGCCATAAGACCACATAGTGCAGTGGAATGAAATGTGGATTTAGAACGTGAGGACCTGAGTTTTAAACCTGTGTGAATTGAATAAGTCACTAACTCTCCGGGCTATCGTTTTCTCATTTGTGAACAAGAGATCTGATCTCTAAGGGGAATACTAGCTTTAAATTTCAAGAACACTTCAGTTAAAAAAAAAAAGTTGGTGAGACTTGAGGTGGAGGGTCCTGGGGGAACTACTAATAGAATAGCCCAGCAGAAGTACAAGAGGGTCCACGAAGGGGAACAGTAACATCCATAAGGTGTCAAAAATAGCTCTATAGACTCTACCCATTGTCCTTCACTTTGAGGATGACAAAATGATATGGGTAGAGTGGATAGAACACTGTAGATAATCATGGAATCTGGAGGAACTGTGAGCCCACTCGTGCTTCAACAAGGGATCTCAAAAAACGAAGGCATTGGAATATACAGCTTATCCTTCAAACACAAATTTCCAAGCACGACTATTTCGTCTCGGAAATCTCAAGACAACCACAAATAAACCAGTCTCAGAGCTGGAAGGACATTGGAAGGCATCTTGTCCAAACTCTACCTGAACAGAATCCTCGACAACATCCCTTTTGAGTTATCATCTAGTACTTATTTCAGAATTCTAGTGAAGGGAAGACAGTCAACTAAAATTTTGGACTAGGGGCAAGGCAAAGATAATGTCACATAAAGAAAAGAGAAAGCTGAGAGATCCCAGGGTCTGGAGATGATATAGGGGATACAAATGAAAAAGCAGGACAGTCCTACTTTCTAGGAACTCATATTCTATTTCGGGGAGACAACATAGTGGATGAAAAGGCTCCAAGGTGCATGAAAAGTCCTGATGGTCTGTAGGGTGCATTGGCAGGTTAGATCATGATGCCTGGTATGAGGGGGTGAAGGAGGTGGTCTAGGGGGTGTAGGTGGCAGGGCAAATAGTAAGACCCAGTGGGTCAGAGGAATGCTCGTCAGGAATTGATGTTGAATTTCAGGGTTTTCCACGGTGCCGATTGGAAGACGCATATTTGTGTGCACAGGTGTGTGTGTGTGTGTGTTTGTGTGAAATTGAGGAATGCCTGTTGAGGCAAGATGCAAGCCCCAAGTAACAATGTGGAAGTGGGAGGGTCTCGAGAGTAGATGCTTCCATCCTTTTGCTTGGCCGGTACTTCTTGCGCAAGAAAACTTATTGTTTTTCATATTTCTTGCAAAAAGAAAAGAAAGGGATTGCATGACAAAGGTTAATATAACAATCTTCTCTTATTACAGTGATTTATGTATGTAGAGCATTAACAGCAGAATGTCATCTAGCACGCCTTTAATTTGCAGGCATCTGGGACCACAGTGGTAGATGACAGAGGAGTGCTCTGGAGAAATAAAGAGCGAACACTGCCATTCACAGCTCATACACCACAGAGGAAGTCTAAATAGTTCTCAGGGGCAAGGCAATCCACTTTTAAACTCGGGGTCTGTTTTTATTAACATGATCTCTGCTAATGAAACACAAAGAGGAGGGAATGATCTTCAACTTCGGATTATTTGGATCTCGTGATACGGCAAATGACTGCCTAGGGTGCTGGAAACAACCGAAAGATGAGTCCTCTGGCAATTTTCATTCAGAGACAACAATACTGCAATTTGCAGCGATTATGACTTCAGTGAGTCACGTGGTCTTATCTTGCCACGTAGGATATGATCATGTATTTTTAGGATTGTCAAAGAATGTATTTTCTTTTGTGAATGTGTCCTGAACCCTCTGTGCGGGTGACGCTTTAGATTATGAAAGGTTTTATTTTTAAATGGAATTGTTGCTTCCTTTGGCACCATACCAGTTTGCAGAGAAGGGCCTGCAACCACCCAGGTATTCTCTAAGTTGCTGGAGAGTAAGACGCAAGATGAACTCAAAGGTGGAAACGATATCTGTGATATGACTTCTTTAATGAGCACAATTGCAACATCTGAATAGGCATAGGGAAAGGGACAGGATCAATGATTTCATTGGCACAGGCAACTCTGGGATAAATAAGCTCTCTACCAATGGAGGTTGACATCTTCTTTGCAGTTTATGATCTTATAGAATTGCCCAGGGAACTAAGGGGTTAAGTGATTTGCCAAGGGTCATACAGCCAGTAGGTGTCAGAAGCAGAATTGAAACTCTGGTCATCCTGGCTCCGAGGCCAGCTCTGTCCTCTACACCATGCAGCCTCTTAACATCTGAACAGTCACATCTGAATAACCTTTGTAAATGTTAGTCTTTTAATTTTTTGCAAATTTAAAATTGTTACTGCCTTTGTGTTTTTGCATAATAGTCCTTCCTCTACTTCCCCATTGAATCAGCCTTTGAGACGCGGGAGAATAAATATGGAAATAGATCCAATATAAACACCAACTCTGATAATGTAGATGGTATTCTGTCCCGTAGCCCACCACCTCTCTGCTGTAAGGTGTGAGGTTATGTTTCATTATACCTCTTCTCTGGGACTGTGATTGGTTTTTCCATTACTCTGAGTTCAATTTCCTTTTAGGGAGCTGTTCTCAACGTTACATTGTTTCTGAAATCACGATGAATATCTCTAGGAACATGAGCATTTAAATTATAGCTCAAAGATTACATCATCTTTTGAAGGCGTGTGCCCAAACCACTTGGAGTGGTCTCATTCATGTTTCTAGGCTATTCAATAATATTGAGCTACTAAGAGTTCATTCTGGGTCTATGTTCCACAGAGATAGTTACATGAAATTTACATGTGACACATCAATCATTGCTAGGTTTTGGCCCGTCCTTAGTTTTGCCTGGCTGGAATTATGCCGACATAAGGAAAACCTATTGATGTGAATAAGGCAGACAAAACAACTATGCAGTCATTTTAGTTACTTTAATATTTGCCTCTAGTTTGTTACACATGCAGAAAAGGGTTGAGAGAAGAGTCAAGCCCTGGGTTTATGATTGTTCAAATAACACTGGAAATATAAGACTTGAGATATGTGTTTCATTTCTTGTGGTGGGGTCTGGTTTCCTCTTTCCACACAGACTGGATGCCATCAGCTCAAAGTCATCACGTCCCAGGATGAACTCATCATCTTGTCATCCTTCCCTCCTTCTCACCGCTTCTCTTCCCAGCTATCTTATTTTTTTTTCATTGGGCCCCTGGTCTCCCAGACCAAGAAACCTGGTATCTTCTTTGAGTTTCACTGAGCTCCATGTAAAGCAATTCAACCCTGTATTAAGATACTTCTGTGTGTAGAAGACTGGGCTAGGCAATGGGGGAGCTATGAAGTCTAGATAAGATGCTGCCCTGTCCTTGTAAGGCTCATAGTTTAGTGTAGGGATAGAGCACTCCTCCCTCCTTCTTGAACTTTTGAACTCTGCTCCATCCTTCTAAGTCCAGCTCAAATGCTCCCAGGTCTTCTCTGGAGCAGTGAAAAGAGCCCTGGGATAGGAGTCAGTGGTCATCATTTCTGGTCCAGGCTCTGCCACTTTCTCCTCGTGTGAGTGGGGGCAAGATGTCATCTTTCTGGGCCTCAGTATTCTTATCTGTAAAATGAGGTGATTGTCCCTTTGAACTCTAAATCTATAATTCTATGATTCTTACTGAGTGGAAGCAATCTTCCTTTTCAATACTTCCATGGTACTTTGTTCTGTAACTCTCAAACCAATATATTTATCATGGGTTACAGTTACCTATGTTTTGTCTTATCCTTCCACAAGACTGCAGATTCCATGAGAAGTGTGTCCGTGTCCTATTTAAACTTTTTTTTTAAACTTCAGAAACTAGTACAGGGTTTTATAAACAATAGATAATACATTTATCTAAAATTTAAAAAAAATAAATTTATTGACTTTTAGATTTTATATAAGCCTAAAATTTTCCCTGAATAATAGAATAAAAAAAATTTTTCAAAAAAAGAGGAATAAGGGAAAATTCAACAAAAGCAATCAGTACATCAAAAAAAATCTGAATATCTATATACATGCATACATGCATACATATGCATGCACACACACACACACACACACACACACACACACACATATATATATATGCACACACACACATCCACACAATGTTTCACTCGTGGACCCTCCCTGTCCCCTGTGAGGGAGAGATGAAAGGTGTCTTCTCATACTTATTCTTTGGGGCTGGTTTGTCCTTCATAATTTTGCAACATTTGAAAATTTTTTATTTAATTTTAAATTAACAAGCATTGCTATTTTTCTCCCTTTCACCCCTCCTCAATTTAAAGAAAAAAGAAAATTTAAAATTTCAAGATTTTAAAATTAAAATTTCAAGAAAAAATAATTTTAAAGAAAAAAAACCCCAAATCAAAACTCTTGAAACAAATATGCATAGTGAAATAAAATAAATTCCTACTTTGTCCATGTCTAAAAATACATGTTTTATTTTGAGTCTTGAATTTATCACTTCTCTGTCAGAAGATTGGTGTCATAGCTTATCATCATTCTCCTAGAATCATAATTGGTCATTTGAATTAATCAGAATTCTTAAGTCCTTCAAAGCTTGGTTTTTTTTTTACTATGTTTTTGTTATTGTAGTTATTGTTTTCCTGGTTCTGCTTATTTATTTCTGTATCAATTAATAAAAGTCTTCCCAGCTTTTTTCTGAGTCCATCACTTTTGTCACTTCTTATGACAAAATAGTGTTTGATTACATTCATATAGTTATCAGTTGGGGAAGTGAATTTTATTGTTTTGTGATCGTTGTTTTTTTCCATTTACATTGTTGTAGTCTTTGTGCATACTGTTCTCTCTGCTCCAGTTACTTCTCTTTGCATTGGTTCATGTAAGTCTTTTCATGCTTCTCTTTTCATCTTATTTGTCATTTCTTACAGCATAGTAATTTTCCACTACATTTATGTACCACAATTTGTTTACCCATTCTTCAGTTGATGGGTATTTACTTTGTTTCCAATTCCATACTATCATAAAATATTTATGCTAGCATACATATTTTGGTGGACTTAGGACTTTTATTTGGTATATCAGCCAAGAAGGAGAATCTCTGTGTCAAAGGTTATGGATATTTTAGCAACTTAAATTCAAATTGCTTTCCAAAATGGTTGTATCAATTTACAGTTCTACCAACAATGTATTAGTGTGCCTGTCTTTCCACAATCTCTCCAACGTTGTCACTTTTGCCACTGTGTTGGGTATGATGTAGAAAACTTGGTTGTGGTTAATAGTTTGCAATTCTTTTGACAACTCTATTGTTCACATTTATTAGCTAGTTGGTGCACTAAATAGAATGTTGGGCCTGGGGTCAGGAAGACTTGAATTCAAATCTAGCCTCATACCCTTACTACCTATGTGACACTGACTTAAGCTCTGTCTGCTGCAATTTCCTCAACTGTTAAATCGATGATAACAATAATATCTATCTTCCATGGTTCTCGTGAGGATCAAATGAGATAATTTTTGTAAAGAAAGTGCTTAGCATAGTGCCTAGCACATAGTAGGAGCTTAATAAATGCTTGTTTCTTTCGTTCTTTATCTATTAAGGGATGGTTTTTGGTCTTATATATTCATGTTAGTTGTTAAAAGTATGGTATCTTGGATGCCATATTCTAGGATCCTTATTCTAGGAGCTTAATACAAAGATTTTTTTCCCCATTTGACTTCTTTCCTTCTTATCCTAGATGTAATCAAAATGATCTATTTTGTCTTTGGTAATTGCCTCCATTACTTAACACATTTTTGTTGACTAGAGGAATGATTTGAATGTTTGCTCCTGGATTCTCTGCTTTTATTTTATTTGTACTTCTTGGTTTACTCATTGTTTTGCATTTTTAATTTTTTAATGATGAGTTCTGGAAGTTTGCTTTTTTTAGTGTATTTCGTGTTATTTCTTAGAGAAGCTTGGAAGAGATAGTCTTGTGAGCTCTTGTTCTGCTTTATTTTTCTGGGAAGAACACACATTTGGAATGTTCTGTTTAATTTTGGGTGCTGCATTTTGGCAAGGACATTGACCCCTTGGAATACTTGACGATGGATGGAGTTCACATTGATTCCGGAAGACTGGAAACTATGCCATATGAAGTTTACTCGAGGAGATTGAGGATGTTAAACCATCTCTGACATCACCTAGCTGTGTGACCATGGGAAAGTCATGACTTCTTTGAGCTTAGTTTCCTCATCTGTAAGACAGGGTTGCCAACACCTGGCATTTCTACTTCACAGAGTTGTTGAGAGGATCTAATGAGCTAATTTAGGTGAAGTGCTTGGTAAATATTAAAAATCCATGTAAAAGTTATTATTATTATTGTCATTATAATTCAAGGCATAAAACAAATGCAAAATCCTCACCTGACTTGCCCCTGTGAGATAGATGATGTGCTCTGTAATGACTGATTGGATTCCCTATCGATAAAGGGTTCTTGACCCAGAAACTATGAATTTTGATGACTGTATTTCAATACAATTGGTTTCCTTCGTAACCTTTATATTTAACTTTTTGCGTTGAAAACCATTATTCTGAAAAAGAGAAGGGTTTATAGGCTTCACCAGACAGTCAAAGCAGTCTAAAAACACAAAAGAAGTTAGGAACCTCTGTTATAGATGATGGGGTTCTGAAGATGCTTCCATTTGTATGAAAAACTGATAGGCATATGCATTTTATACACACACTCATGTATGTGTGTGTGTGTGTATGTGTGTGTATACTAAATATATATATATATGTGTCAATCTGTAAGTATTTATTAAGCACCTATTGTGTGCCAGGCACTGTGCTAAACACTGGGGATACAAAGAAAGACAAAAGACAGAACTTGCTATTGAGGAGCTCACAATCTAAGGGGGGAGACATTGTGTAGATGGCCATGTACACACAAGCTGTATATAGGATAAATAGGAAATAACATAAATAGGGAAGTTTGGGACAGGGGCCAAGATCACAGATCCACAGAAGTGTCTAAATACCACCACAGGCATCTATAGAACAAGAACTGGGTATTCCCAGGAGTGCCAGCACAGCAAAAAGTGATCATTACTGTCCCCCTTCTTCTCAGGGAAAAGGCCAATGGCTATCTTTACCTCATAGTGTGTTGACATCCGGAGTTCACGTTCTTCACGTGCTTAGAGTACCGTGATTGCCTCTCAATTTCCATGGCCACCACCATAATCCTGGCCTCTGAAGTCAGCATCCCTTCCACTGCTCTCTGCCTTTGCAATCCATCCTACACACCACTGGCAGGCTATTCTTCCTCCTCTCCTCCTCACAATTTCACAATGGCTCCCTATTACCTGCTACAGAAAGTTCAAATTCCTTTGTCTAGCTTTCAAGGCTCTTCATCATCTGACTCCACCCTACCTATCCAACCTCATTTCCCTTAATCGAATACACTCCTCATTGTCCTATACTGTCTTAATCCCACACCCCCTTCCCTTCTCCCTTCCCAGTCCCAGGCTCCTGCCTTTCAGGCTATTCCTTCTGCTTGGAATTCTAGCCTTCTTGTCCTTTAGTTATCTAAATATTGATTGTCCTCCAATGCAATTTTCCCTGTTTGCTCCATTTCATGATTTGGAGTCAGAATCCAGGTTTGAATCCTGACTTTGCTACCTACTATCCATGTAACCTTAGGGGGGCAAAAAACCCAACATTTTTAGGCCTCAGTTTCCTTATATGTAAAATGAGGGGTTTGTACTAGGTAACTTCTAAGGTTGACCTCTAAGGTTCTCCTCCCACCTCTAAATATTATGGCAGTATGTGTGTAGTCTACCACATACTTTGTAAATATTTTTCATATTTAAATTTTAAGGTAATTAAGACTTATTTTTAACCCACGGAGGATTTACTTTCTTTTAACAAAAAATTTATAAATTTTGTTTTGATAGAACAGGTGCTTCCTAAGAAACATCCAAACAAATTCCTCTATAAAATATGTTCTCAGAAAACAGTTTACCAATTGTTAATGGAAAAGAGCAATGCCTCCCTTAATTTTTGCAGTTAGGTACTGATATTGACCTCTGTATTTTACAAAAGTAGTAAAACTGTCTATGTTGCTTGTCTATGTTGACTTTATTTATATTGCTGTAGTCTTGATATACATTGTTCTTTGGTGCTTTCTTCACTGTGTGTCATTCTGCATGCCTTCCCACTTTTTTTTTTTTGAACTTTTCATATTTTTATTTGTTATAACACCATATTCTGTCACATTCTTATATGATGATTTGGTCAGTCATCTACCAATTATTGGACATATATTTTGTTTGTTTTCAACTTTTGCTGTCACAAATAATATTGCTATGAACATTTTTGAAAATGTGGATATTACTTTCCATAGTGGAATCTTTGGGTTAAAGGTCATGAAAGATTTGTTAACTTTTTTTGCATGATTCCAAGTTGTTTTCCAGAGTAGTTAGACCAGTTCCCAGCTCCCTTTGTCAGGGAATGTATGTTCATTTCCCCGTATTTCCTCTTTCTTTTTTCTCATGTTTTCCCACTCATGTTTGATAGGTCACTGGGTGTAAGGTGATCCTTTAGGGACTTTTTTGTTTTTTTATGCCTGATTGTTAATTATATTGAATATTTTTATGTGGCCATTGATAGTTTGTACTTCTTCTTTGGCCACATTTCTATCCATGTGCCACACATTTTAACACTTAATTGGTCCATGTGTTTTAGCTTTTTGTCACCCTAATGAGACTATAAGCTCAATGAGGGCAAAACCATGCCATTTATAGCTACATCTAATTCTGCATTGTCTATATCAACAACTACTGCACCCTAGCTTTCTTCATGTTCCCCTACAATGAGCCGTCCACCTGATTTAAATTTTTGTTCATTTCTATCTAACCCCTTGCCTCTTCACATCTGAGTCAAAACTCAGGGTATAGTCAACATTTAGGTAAAAGAGGAGAGCAGACAAGGTGGATAAAGTCAGCATGAGTTTTCTGCTCTGAGATGTTTGTAGGGGCCTGATGGCGCTCCTCAATCTCTCTCTTCTCTGCCATAGCCAGACTCACCTTTTATTTTTACTTTTCATTTCTCAGTTTCTCCTTTTGCCCATTGCCTCTGTGCCACTGATTCTTTCTGGCTCAGATTATTAAGTCCTGAGTAGGGCATGGAGATGCTGTTCTCCCACTTCTGCTGCTGCCACTACTCCGTTCTTGCAGTTTTCACTCCTTCATCTCAGGTTGTATCCCATGGATTGTATATATACTTTTAGAACTCTCAGGCATGAATGAAGTCCACCTTCCAACTCGAACATTGCAAAAATCCCATATTAATTTCAGAATTGAGAGAGAATGCTTGTCCCTCTGAAACATAAATGCTAGCATGGTGGTCAGTTCTCAAATTCCTATTACACTATGAGCCATTGGTAGGTGCAAAATAATGTTTCTATTAATCTCCTTTCTTTGGATGGCTAATGAGGGGGTAATATGACACTAAAAAAGAAAGGTCCTAATTATTTGCTATAGATAGTGATATTTAGAGGGCAATGAATGTATAGAAGCTTCTTAATGTGACTAGTGTCCACAGATCTAAAAAACTGTGAGCATCCAAATAAGGGTGGTTTTTTCAAATTCTGAAGTATGTCTGCTGTATGTACATGTAGGTGGTCTGTCTCATCTACCCTGTTTATTCCAGCTTTCATAGTCCAGAAGAAAAGGAAAGTGTTTTATGTGGTGGAGGAGGGGATGCCACCGTTCCCTAAATCTCGATTTTTCTCTGAGTTCCTACCTTCCTTTGAAAACTGCAAAGGCCAGCTACAGGACAGGTCTAAACAAGACCTAACAATTCACAATGGGAAAAAAACAAATGGAAGAAAAAGGCCCAATGCCCAAACTATGGCATACAGTGCCTTTTTATTGGTACATTAGGTCATGTCTCTTGGAAAGGTACTATAGATGGATACTAAGCAGAGCCCAAAATTGAATAAGAGGAAGAGACCAGACTGAGTGATAACTTGTGAAAGTGAGCAGTACTTTTAACTTCCCCAGGTTACTCACTGACACAAAAACCTCTTTTAAACATGAACATTTTCTTGATGATGCTATAAGGCTCTGACTCATGGAATGCCACAATCTCTGAGGAATCTAAGTTGTGAATGACCAAATGGTCTATGGAGAAACATGGTGGCTGTAAATAGGCTATAGCTTATCATTAATGATAACTTGCATGCAAAAAATGGCATAAGAGATATTATCTAGGAAATGGATGATTGGAAAAGGAATTAGGCTGGTCATATAGCAGGAGCAAAGGAAGATGGACAACCTATGTGTTCAGCTGGTAATCACAAAATGCAAAAAAGGCCTAGAGGAAGGCTCAAATATGTTAGGCAGACAATCTAAAGAGGATTTACAGGGGAGCATGCACTCAAATCATTATAGAGTGAGCAGATATAGCTGGGATGCAAACTGCACCCTAGGAGAGGATAGTTTCACAAATACAATGAGATCACAGATACAAGTGAAGTACTGAAGATGCAGTATCATACTAGAAAGCACTGTATTAGGAGTCAGAAAACACAAATTCTTGTCCTATCTCTGCCACTGATTGAGTGTGTGAACTTGGGCCAGTCATTTCCCCTTTTTGAAATTCATTTTCCTCTTCTATAAACTAAAGGTATTGGGTTAAATGCTTTTTAAGGTCCCTTCCAGTTGCAACATTCTGTTTTTCTAAATACAGGTGAAGGAAACTGTTAGGATTTTTTAAGATCTTCAAATCATATTTCTGCAGTGTTTCCTGACCAGAACTCTACCTCATATGATGGCATGAAGAGTTCTATCATAGGGGATGACCTTGTGTAATTTCCCTGACAGTAATCTTTATAACATAGGGATGTACCCTTCTCTCTCCCCCCACAAAGTACTAGTTTGCCTTAATGATTCATTGTGGTTTGGTCTTTCTTGGAGTTACAGAAATCTTTTTAAAATTTCTTTGTGTATTTTAGCCTATATCCTTTCTTAGATGAGTTCCTTTCATTTGCACTCAGCTACCTAAAGTAGAACTTCTAAAATGTATCTCTTTCAAGCTTTAAGGGGTGCCCTCTGGTTCTACCATATCGAGATTTGGTGCACAAATCCATTAAAACTCAAAGCAGCATTGAATTTTTCTAATGGCTCGTTCTTTCATTTTATTACTGACAGCATGTCTATGGGGTCCATGTGCCACTACTCACAGAATGAAGGTAGTTATCAGAAGCATAATTCGGTATTTATAATTGAAAGTGTAAATTAGAGAATAGAAAAAAGGGTCCTCATTGCTCCTTGGCTTGAAGTGAAATCATTGTTTGGGGACGTCTCCTTTATGTATAGTTAATCTGCACAGTTGGCTAGTGTAACTTACCATATGATGGGTGATTTGTAAGTCTAAGGCTGTATTCATCAAATAAGCATTAGTTCGCTTCTGTGAAAAACTCATATTTCTGCATAAATTTTGGTTCACTGCAGTAAATTGTTGTCCTATGGTACTGTGCTATGGCCACTGAAGTTTCTAAATCTGGGGAGATATTTTAGTGTGAATCAAAGGAACTCAATTGGTTGGTAAGTTCCCTGAATAACCGATACTATGCAACAATGAAGAATGGACTTTTATTACTAGTTTGGAAGACCTACAAAAGAGGGGCTTTCAGAATTCTGGGTCCTGGGGCAGCTAGGTGGTGCAGTGGATAGTGCACCGGCCCTGGATTCAGGAGGACATAAGTTCAAATCCGACCTCAGACACATAACACTCACTAGCTGTGTGATTGTGGGCAAGTCGCTTAACCCCAGTTGCCTCACATTAAAAACAAACAAACAAACACCAAAACAGAATTCTAGGTCCTGGGCTAATTGACTTATCACACTCTTAAGATCAATAATAAAAGCTACCTTTTGGTGACCATCTAGCATCTCATATTGGAGATGGAAGGAGTCTAAGGGACAGTCTAACTAAACCTCCTCATTTTACTGATACAGTTGCCTTGAAGATACACAAATAGATCTGTGATATCTCATCAATATGGGCATCCCCTCCAACAACCAAGACTGCAACCTATTCGCACCTGCCCATCTGTGTGATTCTTGTCTGTGTTCTCCCATAAGTTTGGCAAAGGTGGTGGTGGTGGTGGAGGGGGGGGCGGTGGCGATGGGGCTTCCCTACATGCTGGAGTCCTTTTTCATTTTGTCTGGACATTATATGATTGCCAGTTGTGCACATGGGCTGTCCACTGGTTTTTCTTCATTCTTGCCACATGACCAGCACTTCACTTTTTTTCCACATCAAAACAGCAACTATGATGACATTTTTTCTTTGCTTTGTCTTTATATTTTTCTTGTATTAGTAGGTAACTGTATCACTGAAAAACGAAAAGTGAAAATGGATTACTTTTTCAGAGTTATGCAGATACTAAATTTGTGGCAATAGCAGTGCTAGAACTCTAACTCTAATCTTCTAATTCATAATTCATAATTCAGTGTAGGAGAAGCAGTGTGGTAAGGTTAGAAACATTTTGACATTTAAAGTCAGAAGACCTAGGTTTAAATCCTGATCCTGCTACTCAACCAGTTATGTGATCTTAATTTGGTCCCTGGGACTTAGTATTCTTTTTTTTTTTTTGGAAGCAATCGGGTTTAAGTGGCTTGCTCAGGATCACACAGCTAGTATGTGTATGAGGCCAGATTTGAACTCAGGTCCTTCTCCAGGGCCAGTATTCTATCTACTGTGTCACCTGCCTGCCCTGAGACTTAGCATTCTTACCTGTTAAACATGGGAATTGAACTAATGACCTCTAAGACTCTTTCTAGATCTAAGTCTGTGATCACGTCCCCACCATTTGTGGCGTGGTTTGCAAACAAAATACTTGGAAGCAACTACATTGCTGCTTCCTCTATGAAGCATCCTAGTCCAGTACTATTGTCCTTAGAAGTGCTTTTTAATGAACATTTACTGCTATTTAAAACTGTTCCCAAAAGGGACTCACGGGTAAACAATGGAAGAATAAATTTCTTTCCAATGCGTCTTCTATTGAATGGGACACCTGGTACCCGACGAAAAAGATTCCACCTAAAGCAGCCAATAAAATCAGTGTAGGCCTTCTGCGTACAGACTTTCTCTGTCCGAAGTAACTTTGCTGAGAGTCTGTTTAAACCTGATGTTGGAATAAGGGAGAAGAAGAATTGCTCTTATGAGAAAACCCTCAGTTAACTTGCTTCTAAGGTTGACCAGATCCTGATTCTGCACCCCCTTCCCTCCCCCCTCCCCCTATTCCCTCAGCTGCTAAGGCCTCTATACATTTAGCAAAGGTCCATTGTTTTTTCTAGCTTATCTAGGAATATGGATGTACTAGTATCACTTTGTTACTTCTCACTGTGGGCGCCAATCTTCATCCAGCAGAGTTTTATATAATAGTCTTCACTCCCTAGGTAATGGAGTTAGCCCTTGTTTGGGCATTTAGCTTAACTCTGCCTGGTATGGAGATGGGGTATACATTCATGACAAAGGCATAGAGGGATGTAGCAAAGGACCAAATGGAATTGCTTAGCTGTGATATTCCTGGGGTCTCACAAGACCAGAAACACCTGTGATAACTGAGCACTGACCCTTCCTTGAGAACACGCAGGCTATTGTTCAATAGCCCTTGACATTTCCCATTTCATACCTGGAGTGGTTTCTGGATGTTCTGTAATGGGAGCAAGAAAAAATAAGAAACAAAGCCCTGAGATGGAGAGGAATTTTAGCTGGCAAATGGCACCAGGGCCCTCTGATGGTCCTTTCCTTTCCACTTCCTCTGTGGTTTGAAGTAGCCTTTTGGAGGTGCCTTAGGGACTTCTCATTAGCCATGTAAGTATGTCTCCCCCTCACCCCCTTTACTATAATTCAGTAAGCGGCTTTGCCCATCCTTCTGGCACTGTGACTTTTAAGCAAAACTGAAATCTGTGGGGAGATAAATCAGTCTAATTTGGAAAGCAGACAAACCCAGGTAGTAGTATCTGATGATGGTTGGGAGAAGAGCATTGCATTCATATCCAAAAAGGAAGATTACACAGATTATTCACAGAAATCTGCCCCTCCCCCGCCTTTTTTAAACTAGGAAAGCACTAGCCCTCCTTAGCCTATGATAGCGTTAGTTTCAGGGCTGGTTTCTCTTAGTAATTAATAGCATTTAAGTTCCAGAGTCGTCAGTTTTGATTAGCCAAACATTAAATTAATTCAATCTGCGAACACTTACTCTTTAAGAACTATTGAGGGGAGAAGGCATTTGGATGGACAGAGGGACGTGTCTTCATTGGATTGCTAGCCACCTCCAAGTAGTTACAGTCAGATCAATACAGCTCCTGGAGCTATAATAAAATGGCTTCGGCAGGCTCATCTGTGGCTGAGAACACAGTATACACATTGATTTCCTGGCCTGATATAACCCATTTACCTATTCAGCTAGTCCGTTAAGGAAGGTGTGAGGCTACGAAGGCCCAAGGGAGCAATGATGTCTGTAAGTAGGTTAGCAAATGCTTGGGAAATGTCTTAATCTGCCTCGCAGTTACTGCTTCAAGAAGATACATTTCTTTGTAAAGAAAATGGCTTCACAAGCTCCCCTGCATTTTGGGAATGGGTTTAAGTGGGGAAGCATTGGATGCTTTGGGGGCCACCCTTCCACTCAACGTTTTCTCCTTGTTTAGAACCTTTAGATATCTAAGCATTGCTCTGGCATTGTTTTTAGAAATGAATAATAGTAATAAAAAACAGAAATATGCTCAGCCCACCCTATCATCTGTTATTTTAGCTTAGGTTGGTTGGGCAATCTTCTCAAAGACTGGAGTGTGGGGGTTGACAACCTATGGTTAGTTGTTTTTATTATGGCAGCATAGTTTTGAAAATTTCTCAGGGGGAAAAGTAAAACATGACTACTAAGTAATGAGAAGGAGTTCTAAAAAAAACCAAACAGACAGATATGCCCTAATCTGTTAATCCAAATAAGATTTATCTCCTTGGAAAGCTGTTTCCTTATCGTTGCCTGAATATTCTGGGACCACTCTTTGAGGATTGATTTCAAAGCCTAGTGACAAGTCTTAGGATCATAGATGTAGCATTGGAAGGGACTTTAGAGTCCATCTATTTCCAACTCTCTAATTTTCTCAATAAGGAAACTGATGCCCAGGGAGGTTAGGAAATTGATTTACTTGCCTAAGGTCTTGTAAGTAGCAAGCACCATAGGTCAGATTTGAATCCAGGTCCTCTGACTCCAGTCAATATTCATTCCATGGTACCTATTGAGGGGTAATTTGATTTTGGGTGGTCAGCTGGAGCCATATCTCATGAATAAAGTGAGAACATGAACTGAGACTGTTGTTTTGTGTTGAAAAATTGTTTTGAAGAAAGTAGTCAGTGATACGGTGATGAAGCAGGTCGCAGTGGCCATAGTTCAGCCCTTTTACATCATACAGAACCTCTGGAACATTTCAGAATTTCTATATAATCAATCAGAGAGAATGAGCTGGCGGGATGAATGTTGCAGCCACAATGCTGTCAATATCAAAGTAACATATCTTTGTTGTCTTCATTCAGGATTTTGATGTGCACTTTCTTGGGATGCTCTTTTTTTTTTTGTCCTGAGTCATCCTAGACACGATGTTTCATCACCACTTTCTATTTTCCTCCAAACACTTTATTTCTTCCAGCTTCCCTGGAAATATCAGAACAAACGTCAGATCTTTGCTGTCCCTGTTCATCATTCTAAATGCACAGTGGCAGTCTTTGTGAAAACTTTGCTCATGCTTAAGTTCCCTTTCAGTACGTTTCTTTCTCTAAATTTAACACTTCAGCCATCTTTTTTTTTAAACATTAAATCGACTCTCTGAAGGAACCAAATCTCTGACCTTTTCAATATTTTCATCTGTCCAGTGGGTGACTGGATGCCTCCTTTGTACAGGATCATGTATTCAACCCTCTGTGCCACTCACAAACCCTTGTTCTTGACATTACTTCATCTTTGTGTGTTGAATATGTGCATGCATGCGTGTGTGTGAGAGTGCACATGGGAGCTTGTGGGTGAGTACATGAGGGTGGGGCTGTTGGAAGGAGGGTCTCAGAGTGGACCTGTGATTTCACCAGTGCAGAGGATTTCTAATGTGGTAACTCTTTCTACAAATGCAAATGCAGCTTCAACTCTAAGAGACCTGCCCAGGATGTCGAGAGGTTCAGTGATTTATTTGCCTGTGATCATGGAACTAGAATATGTCGTAGGAAGGACTTGAACTCAAGTTTTCCTCACTCCAAGGAAACTCTGTTCTGTCTCCCTGCCTCTCATTCATCACTGTAAAAACTTTTTATTTTTTCAAACAAAGCACATGTTTCATTTGGAGGTACATCTAATCTCATATAGAAAAATATAGTATTTCTTTGATCTAAATAGTGGTCATTAGTTTTTTTTTTTCAGGTTTTATTGATATCCTTAATTTTTGTGTTAGAATTACTTCCCAACGTTTCTCTCCCAACCACTGAATTTTTCCTTATAGTGAAGAAAAACAGTTAAGCGAAAACAGCCAATGCCATGACCATCTGATAGGATATACTCCGTTCCATCCATAGGCACCCTCATTTGTTCTCTAAAGCCAAATTTGACCACTTGATAAGTTTAGTTGCATTTCAGCATTTTTTTTGTTTGTATTATTGTCAGCTTGCTTATATTTATTTACTTCACACTGAGTAAGTTCATATAGGACTTCACATGCTTCTCTTAATACCGCATATTTGTTGTTTCTTACAGTCTATACCATGGCCAATTTCTGGTTGAAGGATACTCATCTTATTTATAGGTTTTTGCTGTCACAACAAATCCTGCTATGAAAATTTTGGCATATATGGCATCTTTCTTTTTGCCTTTGACCTCCTCAGGGTATATACTCAGTAGTGGAATCAGGATCAAAAGGTGTGGACAATTTAGTGAGAGTTTCTCTCATTTTGATGCTAATACAGAAAAGCATGCACATCTGTTGACCACAGCTGTTAACATGAGATGGACTGGCTTTGGAAGTCCTGCTGCTTGATGTCCATGCATGTGGCAGCGTGTTCTTGCTATGATCAGGTCTCCTCTGCTTCTAAACGTTGGATACACAAATATGCAAAGGTTTTCAGTGTTGCATCTACCCACATTTTCTGAATTATTTTACTCCTGGGTCATGATAGAATGTCCAAGGTTGAACACTTCTCGTTATCACTGGTGAGGGTTTGTGGAGAATCCTCAGTAGGCTTCACACCTTAACCTGGTGTAACTTTCTCATTCCATTTTTACAGCTGCTCCAATTTTGTCCTAATGTTGTGGGGAGATGTGTGCAAATGCACATAGATGACAACTCAGCCTTATATCAATTGCTTTGTGATTAATTTTGATTATTATCATATATTAGCGCCTATGATGTCCTTATATGTAGGCATGTATACTGTATGTTATATCTAAGCTTTGTTTATTATTCCACATATAGTAAACATTGTTTCAGTACATATAATATGTGATTCATATTCATCATTACTTCATTAAGCACCTACTATGAGCAGGATACTCATAGTACCTATTTTAACAGAAAAAAAATGTTGTTGTGATTACATAATTGAAGTCCAAGTATAGCAATGGACTATATGGGCATCAATGTTTATTAATATCTTTCATTTTTACTTTAACTTCCTTTCCAAATATAGCGCTACCACCTACACTACCTAGAGAGTCATTCCATCAAAAAGAACAGTGCAAAAGACAGTTCATCCAAACTAACCAATACATCTGTGTAAAGTAGTGTTCTGCACCCGAAGTCCACAACCTGTACAAATAAGAAAGAAAGCTACATTTATTTTATCATCTCTTCTTTAGGAAACCATCTTTCAGAAAAGCATAGTGGTGAAAATACATCTAGGGGCAGCTAGGTGGCGCAGTAGATAGAGCACCAGCCCTGGAGTCAGGAGGACCTGAGTTCAAATTTGACCTCAGACACATGACGCTCACTAGCTGTGTGACTGTGGGCAAGTCACTTAACCCCAATTGCCTAGCAAAAACAAAATAAAACAAAACAAACAAAAAAAAATCTAGAAGGCAGTGGAAACTTGGGCTTATGGCATTAATGAGACCATCACTGACTTAAATATTTGAACCTGTAATTACTGTGGCAGAAGGATATTACCTGAAGATCTCTTTCCTTAGTATTTGCTTCCTTTTCCTATCTACATAAGAAAAGAATCTTCAAGGTTCTCCTTCGCTATAGTTCACTGATCACTACTGAATTGGAGACCCCATCTCCACCGAATTGGTGAAGTTGGATATTCTTTAATGATCTGGATTATAAGGTTCAAAATATTGTCGTTAATAAAAAGGATATGTTAATGATATTTGGGAGGTGGTCAGTTTACCTGTCTATATTATTGAATAATTCTCCAGATAATTCAGTTATTATAGACAGCTAATCTGTTCTCTGCCTCAGTCTTTTCCTGGAAGTTTCGATTAAATCATCTGGCTAATTCACTTCTTCATATTGACTGGGTCATTCCAGCCATTTATAAGATTCTGTATTTTTTTTTTAATATGGTTCCACAATCTAGGGGAAAATGACTGGAGTTGCCATCCATTGACTTCTTTTCATCCATCAAGGAGTAGATCAGTGTTGATCCAGACCTCACAGACTAGATGTGAATTGCGCCTCTCTGACCAAAGTGGTAGAAAGAGAATTGCCCCCTCCTCAACCCCTGCCTGCCTCCACCATTTATCTGCATTCCCTCTGTGGGTTGCATTTTTAGGAACCAATCTACTATTTAAAATGAGTTTGCCAACATGGTCCATGGAACTTAAAGGAAAATGAGAAGTTAAAGAATTGCCTCAAAATAAATTATAGTGTTTGTGAAATCTCTCTGTTATGTGATCAAACTTCCTTGCTTACTCATTCTGCTGGTGTGCCCCCACTTCTCATAGCATCCCCAGCCTTGCTTCTCTGTGGCATGTCTCATTTTCTTGCTCATTCCATAGGCCAGGGAGTCCCACTGAGCAGGTGGGTAACTCAAGCCACTCATGAGGAAAGAGATATTGAAAAAGACAAAGTGGTAAAGCTGCTGATAGGTGGTTATTAGATGCAGATAAACTGTAATCTTAAGTCATCTTATGAGCATACTAATTACAAAATGACATTACCTACACAGAGCGCCTTTGCTTCGTTAACATATTAAGCAATGTCCTTTATTAACACTGCAAGTAAGGACCTCCTTTCATTAGATGGTTGTGCAAAACTGTAATTATACTTGCCTGGGAAGCCTGGTGAAGTTGTGAAAGGTTAGTTAAGTTGTTAGAGACTTGGTGGTTGTTATTTATTTATTTTTTATTCTATCTTCTCACTTTCACATCTTATGTGGGAGGTGACACGTTTTAAAGTAAGATATTTATTTCCATCCCAGACTCAGATTTCTGCCTTCCCTTTATATTAGTATGATAACCATATTACTCTTGATAGAGAAGAATTAAAATTCAAAGCTACCTGTGGTTGAAGAGCTCTCCTGACCTAGTAACAAACAGAACATACTAAGAAAAATGTATCTATCGCTGTAGGTAGATGAGGCATTTTGAAAGTCATTTTTTAACTTTGAGTTTTTAAAAAAAAGTCTACCTTCATTTTGAACTAGCAGCTTCTGTAAATGTTCTAGACCTCCCATTAATTAAGGGCCAATTATTCCAAGTGGGACTGGCAAGTTATTTTGCCTGATGTTATGTTTTTGCATATGCATGGCTGGAGAAATAACTTTCTTTGAATAGGAAGAATATATTAATATGTACATATGAGTGTATACACACATATGAATATGTCTATATGTATGTGGCAATCATCCCACATTTAATTAATTTTTGTATGCTGATAGAGGCAGTGTGGTATGATAGGTAGAGCCCTAGGCTTGGCATCAGAAAGACCTGGGTTCATCTCACTTTTGGTATTCACTATCTGTGTGATGTTGGGCACGTCAACTGATCTCTTATGTGCATCAGGCAGCTCACTAGTATTTATCTACTAAGTCATAGATGGGCCAGAGATCTACCCCTGGTGTGTTTCCTTCTGTTACCTTCTTATATTTTGAGTCTCTATAGCTAGAGATATTGAGATTTTTCTTAAAGACTTTTCCTTCCCCACCCCTCATCCAAGAAGTTGCTTAAGTACTGAGAAATCTATGGTGATTGAATACATTCATTCCTCTTCTTTTTCTATCTGAAACATCTTGGGCAAACTTTTCCTGGGCCATCATAAACTTCAACTGGTAGCAAGGAGTAGTTGGAGCTTAATGACTAGAATCACTACTAGAAATTGATTCTTTTCCTCCTTTTTTTCTTCATTCTATTTCTTCATTCATTTTCTTCATTCTATTCATTCATTCAATAAAAATTTATTGGTCATTTACCATGTGCCAGGCACACTGATAGGGACTGGAGATAAAAAGATGAAAACAAAACTGTCCATACCCTCTAGTAGCTTACATTCTGGGAGGGAGGAGGAGAGGAAGGGGAGAGGAGAGTGATAGTGGTCAATGCTAACAGAGATAAATAAATACAAAATACATAGAGTAACTTTCCAGTGGGAAGGACACTCTCCATGATGAATCACCCAGCTCATTCGTTACTAAGTATTTACACTGTCCTCCAGGGTTCTAGGTGTTATAATCAAGACAAAGAATATTAGGGTGTTATAATCAATACAAAGAATATTACAACTTGAAGGGGCTTTGAGAGACCATTTATTCCAGTTATGGCAGGTAGCAGTGTTGTGTTTTTATGGACATTAATTTTTACATTTTTATAGATATTTTATAGACATTTTTGAGGCAACTAAGGCTAGATGACTTGAGATCACTTAGGATTTAGAGCTGGAAGGGAGTTGGTCATTTATTCTGGAGGGTCAAACCCATCCATCCTTTCTCCCAGTTTTTGTTTCTGTTGAAGGTACCATCATTTTTTAGCTTCCCTGGTCTGCAACCTTTGCATCATCCTTGATCAGTTACCAAGTGTTATTGATTCTACCCTCCTCTGTACTCACATATCCTCTATATATTATTTGAGGCCCTCATCACCTATTACCTCATATTACAGATGAAGAAGCAGAGGTCCACCAAGGTCAGATGATTTGTCTTATTTAGGTCACATAGACAGAAAGGAACAGAGCTGAGTTTCAAACTCATATCCTTTGACTTCAAAATTCAGTGCTCTTTCCAGTGTTCCATATGCTACCTGGCTTTCCTGATGTCATCTGGCAAAGCAGGAATGCGTGAGTGAAGGACCAGAAGCCAAATAACCTTCTTCTTGGTATTTTTCTTCATGTACTCTATCACAGGGCTTCTTAAACATCTTCCACTCACAATCCCTTTTGCCTTTCAGCAGTGTTAGTTGGTGTTGCGTGCCCGGAGAGCATGCACAGTGCAAAGTGCACATGCTTTGTGTTCAGAACCAAGGTTGCAGTGAAGTTGCACGATGCAATAGAGGTAAGCACTGCCAGAAACACCTTGGATTCATTGTGCATTTGATTTTGAATTAATTTTTGGTTGTTGCATATTCAGAAACCTTTTACTGTTGCCAAAATTTTTGTAACCCTACATGGCATCTTGACTCATAGTTTAAGAAGCGCTGTTCTATCATGACTACTGCATGATACTTGGTCTAGGATTATATACGCTTAGGGTGCATGCTAGATACATGTGATGTGTGCTGGTAGCACAGAGACCTGATGCGCATTGTTCCAGTCTCATACCTAGCTGTGTCCTGGATGCCCACAGTAATGATAAAGAATGACATGCATCAGGAACCTGGGGCTAGAGGAGAAAGAGAACCCCCTGCTTGGCTTTTCATGGGGAAATGAAATGATACACCTGCCTCTTCTTTTTTTTCCCTCCAGGCAGTTCATTTTGGACTATTCTAATACAGAGCATAATATGTCCATGGCTAACAAATGATTGATGGGCAGACGTAAAGCACACCATTGAAAGGCTCCGTGTGTGGACATTAAGAGGGATGACTAAGGCTCTGCTTTTAGTGAGCAGCGTGGATCAGGAATCACTGCAACACCAGCAGAAATGGCGATGGACATGGGAGTGAGATGTAAATAATTGACAGGATGTTATGGGCTGAACAGAAATGTCAGGGTATTAAAGTGGGTGTCTGAGAAAACAGAAAGTTGCACTCTGATATGATGAATAAGCCACTGTGAGTCACAGCAGAATGTGTGACAAGTGTGCATGAGCAAAGGGAAATGGGAACAGAGTTTCTAGCAGGCAGGCAGTGATGGAGGTAGGATCCTAAAGGGACCAGATCTTATCAAGGAGCTCTTTCTCTGTAGATGTGTGTGTATTCTCTGAGAAAGGACAGGGATCCTGGGAGTCTTCATTGACCACAACCTCAGTAGGAGACAGCATCGTGATGTGTCTGGCAAAAAAAAAAAAAGTAATTCATTCTTAAGCTGAATTAAGTCAGAGAGACAGAGTATCCTGGACCTGAGAAGTGAGACTCCAACTGCACTCTGGATTATGGCAAATCACATCTGGAATGTTGTGTTCAATTCTGCGTACCACATTTTAAGAAGACAATAGAAAGCTGGAGTATATCCAGAAGAAGGTGACCAGGATATAGAGAGGACTGGTAACTATTCCATGGAGTGTGGTGGAAGGAACTGGAACTATTTATCCTAGAGAAAAGAAGGCTGAAGGAAAGAAATGACATGGAAAAATTATCCATAGTCATAGGATCTTAGATCTACAACTGGAAGTAGCCTCAGACACCATCTGGTCCAGAACCCTTATTTAAAGTTGAAGAAACTGAGGACCAGGGACATTAAGTGAGTTGCTCAGGGTTGTATGGGTAAGAAGCGAAAGAGACAGGATTTGAATCCAGACTCAGGAGTCTTTCCAGGGTAACAAACTAGCAATCTTCAAATATGTAAAAGCTTTCCTATTGTAAGAGGTATTGGTTATTTTGATTCTCCTTGGTCCCAGAGGGGTGAAGTAGGAAGAATGGGCTGAAGTTATAGGGAGACATACTTTCCCTCAATATAGCAAAGGACTTTCTAACAATTAGAACTGCCCAACAGTGGATGCCTCATTAAGTAGTCAGCTCTCATCACTGGATATGTCCAAATACTTCTCAGGGAAGATAGTTTCTGTAAGTGTGGGAAGCTGGGCCAGATGACTTCGATGGACCCTTCTGGCCTAAGGTTCTATGCTTAGTCTAAAGAAGAACCTTTGGCTCAATGCAAGGATACCATTGGGAGATGGAAAAAAGACCCTGCTATGCCTTTTTGTCCTTTCTCCAGTGTTAGCATGAAACAGCAGGGGGCATAGGATGGAGTGTGCCATCCACTAGCAATGTGACGCAGCCTTCCTCTCACTTAATCAAAGATGTAAATGGGGTGATATCCAGTGTACTGGGAAGCAGTGAGCTATGCAATGACAGGGAGAGAAGCTGAAAGAGAATACAGAAGTGATGAAGAGCTGGTGCGAATGAAGAAATTAATTTAGACTAGAGTCCGGGAGTGATCGTGGAGGCTGTCATGTAGATCACTAGATGGGGATTGAGTGTTCCAGGAAAATTAATTTTCTGGAGAACCAGAATTATGGCAATGATGTGAAATTCAATAAAGGTGCCTTGAAGTAGTTCTTACTAAAAAAATTAAAATTAAAAATTATGCAACCAATAAACAATGCTACCCTCCCATCCCCCAAATTGAGTAACTAGCTAGGCTAAATGAAGAGGGATGTCAACAGTGTGGTGTCCAAATGTGACCCCCAAGCACAGGAGATGAATAATACTCATGATGACGATGATAGAGATTTGGGAAGGTATTGACTGTCTCAAACAATTCATCATGACATAAAAGAACTGTAGTCCTACAGAGTTTACGGCCTCCAAGTCAACAAGCATTTATTAAGTGCCAAGCATTGTGCCTTCACTTTGCTATGACTGTGGGAGGAGAATTTAGACACTTTCCTTTGTGCTCTGAAGAATCTAGGATTTGAATGAAATGGATGCCTCCTCTACCAGCACAGCTCACGAACCCACCGCCTCTTCCCACCTTTTGTGATTTTTGTCTGGATCTGTCCAAAAATCCTACAAAGAGGATCGACCCCTTGCCTTTGAAACGCTTCTTTGGACGTCTTGTGGATCCTAGTGTAGATTGTGGGATGTCCATCTGTTGACTCTCGTTTTGCCAACATGGCTGGTTGCCAGTGGGGCAGCCAATCTGCCTTTTCTAGATGTGTGTGTCCTTGAAGGTATCCTTTACATATCCCTTCCTGGCCACAAGTTGCCATTGGGAAAATGCTTTTTTTGGACTAGATCTGTGATTTCATTGGAATAGAGAACTCCTTCTCCCAATATAGGCAAATACCTGCTCTGTAACTTGAGTGTTAGAGAGATGCCTGGGGCACTGCGGGGTTAAGCAGCTTGCCTAGGATTGTTTAACCACTACATTTCAGAGGGAGGACTTGAACCCATGTCTTCCTGACTCCAAAGCCAGCTTTTTATCAAGTACATCATACTGCCTCTTCAGGGCATATACATAGAATTATTTTAAACAGGATTAGAGTGAATGTCTGGATTGCCTTTCTCAATTGCTAGCAATCAGAGACTTAAATTTTGATCATTTATCTATTGAATTCCAGTCCTGCATTAATAATGATAGCTAACATTCATATACTGTTTTAACTTTTTTGCAAATTGCTTTACAAATGTTACTCGTTTTGTCCATATGACAACCCTGAGAGGTAGGTGCTATTATTCCCAACTTCAGGGATGAGGAAATCGAGGCAGAAAGAGTTTAAGTGATAAACTTATGCAGGGTCATGTATCTAGGAAGTGTCTGAGGCTGTATTTAAACTCAGATCTTCCTAATTCCAGGCTCAGCAGTCTCTCGATTGCACCACCTAGCTTCTTACCAGTTTCCCAGTAGACTTGTCCAACTGGATATCCCATAGGTATCTCAAACTCAATATATCCAAAATGGAAGTCATTGTATTTGCCCCCAAACTCATCCATCTTTTCTCCCAATTTCACAGATTTTGTTGAAGGTACCATCATTCTTCCAGCTGCCCAGGTCTGCAACGTGTGAATCATCCTTGCTCATTTACCAAGTCTTTGATTCTGCCTCAGCATGTCTCACCTCTCTCCCTTCTCTGCACTCACACAGGCACTATATTCTAGTTAAGTCGCTTATCGCCTGTTGTCCTGAACTATTTCAGTAGCATCTTAACTGGTCTTCCCACTTTTGTTCTCTAATCTCATTAAGGCAACAAACTTTTATTAAATGATTTCTATATACCAGACACAGTACTAAGTGCTGGGAATACAAGCATAAAGAAAGAAAGCATATAAGCATAAATATAAGCTTAAAGAAAGAGGTCTTGCCCTCAAGGGGCTTACATTTTAACTTGTGGAGACAAAACATAAAAGGAAACTAGAAAGTGTAGGGTAGGGTTGGAGGGATTTTCCAGAAAGAAATCTAGAGAGCCAGTAGTGAAGCCTGGAGAAGAAGGAAGGAATGAATATGGTTGGCCTGAGCACTTCCCAAAATAAAGTTTCCAGAAGTAAATGACTGATAAGAAGAAGAGGCTGTAGGGGCAGAGGGATCTTCCAGGGTGAGAAGGAAGCTGGTACATGACGGAAAAAGAGGTCTGGTGAGTTAGGAGCAGAGACCAGAGAGGAATGAAGGAAAGAGAACTTGCCCTTTCTAATTCAGTGTCCACGCAGCCACCAAATTGATCTTAAAAACACAGATCTGACTGCACCACTCCCTACTCATTGCCCACACTCCCTGTTGCCTTTTGGGTACAATAAAAATACACAACCCCCAAGGTGGCATTAAAGATCGGTACAATCTGGTTCCCACCTGCCTTTCCAGCCTTATTTCATATTACTCCCTTCAAACACTCTATTCCTGGAAAACTGGCCTGTGAGCTTTTCCTCATACGTCACGTTCCATCTCCTGTCCATATGCCTTTGTGCAGGTGGTTCCCCAGGTTTGAAATTTGCAGCATCTCCACATCTGCTTGTTAGGATCGTTGGTTTCCTTCAAGACACAACTCGGGGGTTTCTTCCTACATGAGGTCTTTCCTGATCCCCTCACTTATTAACGTACTTTCATTCTTGAAATTATTTAGCATATACTTTTTTAATTAGCATATACTTTTATTTAATAACCTGTATAAATGTTATAACCTTTCCCTTCCCCGATAATCCTTTTCTGTCCCAGTAGACTATAAGCTCCTTGAGGGTGGGGATTATTTTCTTTTTATCTTTGTATGTCCAGTTTTTAGGACAGTGACTGGCACATATTAGGTGCTTTGCAAGCATTATTTGAATTGAATTGAACTGAACAGAATTGGAAATGATCTCAAAAATTAAGGTCAAATAGGGTCAGGCATAGTCCGTCATCGACAAGCATTTATTAAGTGCCTACTATATACCAGGCACTGTGATAAGCAAGAAGGATTCAATGAAAGGCAAAAGATAATCCCTGCATTCAGGCATTTAGAACAATGTTCTGAAATCCAGATGTTGATGAGGGCAACTAGAACTTCATGAACTCCATGGTGACAAGACTGGAAATAATGAAGAAAATTCCTGAGGACTTTAGGGGACCTGCCTCCAGTGGGACAGGAGAACTTAAGGGACCTGCTTCCTTTTTTCTATTTTTTATTTCTAGGCAATTGGGGTTAAGTGACTTGTCCAGGGTCACATAGCTAGTAAGTGTCAAGTGTTTGGTCTGAGTCCGGATTTGAACTCAGGTCCTCCTGACTTCAGGGCATGCTCTATCCACTGCACCACCTAGCTGCCCTTGCTTTCTTTCTCTGGAAGGAGACTGGAGAAACTAAGAATTGACATGGACTTGAATTAAAGCTCTGTTTTATCTTATCCATATGACCTCAGTTTCTTCATTTGTAAAATGTGGTGTACTGGAATCTAGTATTTAGATTCTAGTATCTAGTACCTAGAATCCCCTTAATAAAAGAATTTGTTCTGTGAAGTTTGGATTCAGTCAAAGGGCTGCCCTTGAGGACCTAGAAGGCCACCTGTGAGGCCGCAGGTTCCCCATCCCTGTACTAGATGATCCATAAGGTGCCTTCTAGTTTTACATCTAGGAACCTAGTCTAATGCGGGAGACAACATGCAAACAACCATGCACAAATAAGATATATACAGAATCAACTGGGGATAGTCTACAAGGGAGGGAATTTAGATTAGGACGGACTGGGAAAGGCTTCCTGTAGCATGTGGGACCTTAGCTGAGACTGGGATGAAGCCAGAGAAGGCAGGAGGTAGAAATGGGGAGGGAGAGAGTTCCAGGCATTGGCGACAGCCAGGGAAAGTGCTGAGAGCTGGGAGATGGGGTGTCTTGTACCAGGAATAGGAAGAAGACCAGCGTTACTAAATCACAGAGTATGTAGAGGGAATCGAGGTAGAAGAAGACTGGAAAGATTGGAAGGGGCTAGATTGTGAAGGGCTTTGAAAACTAAATAGAAGGTTTTATATTTGATCTTGGACATAACAAGAACCATTGGAGTTTATTGACGAGGGAGGTGACATGGTCAGATTTGTCTTTTAGGACGACCAGTTTGACAGCCAAGTGGAAAATGGATTGTAGTGGGGAGAGACTTGTGTAGGTAGACCAACTCTCAGACTATTGAAATCATCTGGGCATGAGATGATGAGAGCCTGTACCAAGGTGGTAGCAGGATCAGAGAAGAGAAGGAGGCATATACAAGAGATATTATAAAGATAGAAATGACAATTCACCACTGATTGGAACTGGGGAGGGTGAGAGAATCAAGGACGACGGCTAGGTTGTGAACCTGGGAGACTGAGAGAATGGTGGTGCTCTCAACAGTAACAGGGGAGTTTGGAAGAGGGAAGGGTTTGGGGGGAAAATGTTGATTTCAGTTTAGGACATCCTGAGTTTAAGATGTCTATAGGACATCTAGTTCAAGATGTCTGAAAGGCAGTTGGAGATGTGAGACTAGAGGTTGGGAGAGAGATTAGGTAGCTGGACAAGTAAATCTGAGACTGCTCTGCATAGAGATGGTCATTGAAATCATCAGAGCTGATGAGATCACCATGTATTGTGATATAGCACCAGTCCTCCCAAGTTCCCAGTCCAAAGTCCATCTTGTGATTGAGTCTCAGACCCTGGCTTCTCTGCGGGGCTAGGGTCTGGAATTCTGGCTGCAAGGTCTCCATGACTAGAACTCCCTGGGGAAAAGGACAAAGGAAAGGGACCAAAACTCCAAGCCTGTTTCTTGGGGCCACAGAGCCAAATGGGGAATTCTCCATGATAAGAGATTCATGTTCTTTGATAGAGCTCCAGCTGCCTCTGATGTTAACCAAATTCACTCTCAAATTTTCACTGAAGAAGAGTTTTGTCCCTATGGATATGATTCTTCCTACTTCACAGATAGGGAAATGGAGCTTCCTTCAAGTGAAATGATTTGCTCTGACTGAAGGTAGAACTTGAGTCTTCTGCTTCCGCAATGTAGGTAGAATTAGAAAGGGCGCATTTGTTAGGATGGTTGCGTCCACATCTATATCTAGATGCATGTAATAATAATAGCTAATATTTATATGATGTTTACTATGTGCCAGGTATTGTGCTAAGTGCTTTACAATTATTATCTCATTTAAATCTTTAAACAACCCTGTGAGGCAGGTGCTATTATTATCTCCATTTTACAGATGAGGGGACTAGTAGAGGTTAAGTGACTTGCCCAGGATCACACAGCTAGTAAGTATCTAAGGCCAGATTTGAACTCAGGGCCTCCTGACTCCAGGCCCTGCCCTCTATCCACTGCATGACCAAACTATGTGATCATTGTTGCTAGATAAAGATGCTGCCCCCTCTGAATGATTTTCCTTGAGTATTATAGACCTAATTCATTTCAGATTCCCCTGCAGAAATGGGTTGTAAACTTCCATGTGGGAAGATATCTTTGTCATCCTGATCAGCATCTGCAAATGCTTGAATACTGCCTCCTTTATGAAATCTTCCCTGATCTTCCTGGTGAGTAATTCATTTTGTTTTGCAAATCCTTAATGAACTTAGAATGTCCTATTGTGAATTATAATTATCTGTGTAGGAGTATTTCCTTCTACTAGACTGTGAACTCCATGAGGGCAGGGAGCATGTCTTATCCAAGTTTTGCCTCTGCTTCAGTGCCTAGCACAGTGTCCTGTTAATAATAGGTACGTAATAAATGTTGGTTGAGTGAATGCATCCGTGATATAACTTTTTGTGATTTGTTGTGGGTTTGAATATGAGACTTACTAAGTAACTAGCCATTGTGGGGTGGCTCCTCTCTCTCCCTCACTAGTCTGGAAGTTGCCTTGTGTTCTTCTAAAAAGTTGAGATACGTCTCCAAGGACCTGGAAGGAACATCCAGTTCTTTCCAAGTCATTACAAGGAAAATGGCACATTAAATGAAATAAGCCTGGGGAGATAACCTGCTGGGTCTGCTGGGTCTGAATTACAAACACCTTCCTTCTTTCTTCCAATGATCCACGGATTAGTCTGATGTTTTAAAATTAGGGATGAGATTTCAAGGAGACCATATAGGTAACTGCATCACCGGCTTTTTCTCTTTCTTGAGTTTTTGGCCTGTTGCTAGAGAACGCTAAACTAGGCATTAGAAGACCTGGGTTCTAATCCCAGCCATGCAACTTATTTGCAGTATGACTTTTAACCTCTTTCATCCTCTATTTATTCATCTACAAAATGAGGCTAATGATACCTGCCTAGCCTACCTCCCAGTATTATTGTGAAGCACAAACAAGGAGTTGAAAACTAGATTCCTCAAATTTTAAAGCTGGAAAGGATGTTCTAATTCACCTAGTTCTTTCCTATCCACTCAAACTGCCTCTCATCTTCCCATTTTTCAGCTAACAAAACTGAGATCCAGAGAGATTAAATACCCCTGAGGTTGGATATATGTTAGTAATAGAGTCAAGATTAGAACCTCAGGTCTTCTGAATCCTAGTTTCACTGTTCTTTCCATCTCTGTAATGTGTTTTTAAAATGTAAAGTTCGATTCACATGTAAACTCTTCTTCCTCTTCCTCAGGGCACCATAGATTTAGAGCTGGGAAAAAACCCCAAAACCTTAGAGGCCATTGAGTCCGATACCCTAATTTCACAAGTGAGGAACAGAGGAACAGAGAAGTTAAAGGACTTGTCCAAGATCACATAGCTAGCTAGTGTGTTAGCTAGGATTGGAACCTAGGTTTTCTTGATTCCAACGTCAGTACCCTCTACCTTCTGTTCCTTCTCCTTTATCTCTTCCTGAGTTAATAATCTGTTACTCCTTCCATGAATCTCTTTAAATGTCTCTACTTCCTTCTGGGAGAGGCAGATATCAGTCCTTTCCCACCCTGTCCTGTTCTCTGCTGCAGCCAAGCTGGGCAGTGTCTCTATGTATCTATTTCCCTTTGGTCTGGCTTAAGAACAAACCTTCCAGGAGCCAGCCCCTCGAGTCTCAGGTTACAGCTTCATCCTCTCCCCCTATCCTTGCTGTGGACAAGTGGTACATACCAGTGACCCACTCCTGAAACCTTACAAAGCTCAGCTAGGTCCTTGAATATTACAGGGACCATAATGACCACATGAGCCAAGATATTCTTGTAATAGCTGAGGCTGATAAATAAAGGAAAAGCCTGGAGTCAGGGAGACCAGTGCTGTCAGTCTGACTCAACCAAGCAATTACCTAAGTAATGTGGCAATAAACAAAAAAGAAATCAGATTCTTTCTCTTTGCACCTTGACTGAACCACATGGAGGCTGGTTTGCAGTGTACCTCATGCTTCATGTAACAGCTAGGAAATAAAACAGCTTCCATTAAGATAAATAAACAACAAAAAAAGCAGAAAATTAATAACCAGAAAGATACACGCATTTTATTACTATTTTTCTGAAACAAAACAACTCAGGATTCATAAAAGGCAGACCTGTGCATCAGGAAAGGGGATAAAGGGAAGGAGGGAGCCGGCAGCCTCTGTGAGGCCGTTTTAACTTGCGCTAGGTCTGTAGGCTTGAGCTGAAGAGCAGGTATATTAATTCCAGGGATGAGTGATTACCATACTTCATAGACTCATAATTGAATGCTATCTAGAGCATGTGCTTGGGGTGATGCTCAGGCCCCTGAAAAACAAATATTCCTTCTGGAAGCTCTTTTGCTTCTTCCTGCTTCTCAGACCCGTAGGAGTCACTCTGACCCAAACCAATTCATCTGGGGTGTAGCACAGCAAATTTTAATCCTCTGAAACCCTGCCCTGATCACATTATGTCACTGTCCCACTTGACAACCTTCATTGACTCTATCACCTGTAAGATGAAGCCTAGACTTCTTTGGTATTCAAGGCTGTCCAGATGCTGGCTCCAACTTATCTTGCCAGCCTTATCTCTCATTACTCTCTTTTCATAAACCTAGTACTGTGACCAAACTAAATTATTTTTCATCTTTTTTATCACTGTGTATCTTTTTTTCTTCATATTTCCATATTAGTTATGTTGTGAAAGAAGAATCAGAACAAAAGGGAAAAACCATGAGAAAGAAAAAACAAAAACAACAATAAAAAAACATTATGTTTTAATCTGCATTCAGACTCCATAGCTCTTTCTCTGTATGTGGATAGCATTGTCCATCACGAGTCTTTTGGAATTGTCTTAGATCTTTGCGTTGCTGAGAAGAGCTAAGTCTACCAAAGTTGGTCATCTCACAATGTGGCTATTACTGTGCACAATGTTCTCCTGGTTCTGCTCACTTCACTCAGCATCAGTTCATGCAAGCCTTTCCAGGTTTTTTTCTGAAATCCTCCTGCATTTCTTATGAAACAATAGTATTCCATTATATTCATATACCACAACTTGTTCAGCCATTCTCCAATTGATGGGCATCTCCTCAATTTTAAAATCTTTGCCACCACAGAAAGAGCTGCTATAAATATTTTTTGTACATATGGGTTCTTTTTCCATTTTTATGATCTCTTTGGGATACAGACTTAAAAGTGGTATTGCTGGGTCAAAGGTATGCACAGTTTTATAGCCCTTTGGGCATAGTTCCAAATTGCTCTCCAGAATGGTTGAATCAGATTACAACTTCACCAACAATGCATTAGTGTTCCAATTTTGTACATCTTCTCCAACATTTATCACTTTCCTGTTTTGTTGTGTTAGCCAATCTGATAGGTGTGATGTGGTACCTCAGAGTTGTTTTGATTTGCATTTGTCTAATCAATAGTGATTTAGAGCATTTTTTTCATGTGACTATAGATGGCTTTAATTTCTTCATCTGAAAACTGCCTGTTCATATCCTTTGACCATTTATCTATTGGGGAATGACTTGTATTCTTATAAATTTGACTCAATTCTCTATATATGTTAGAGATGAGACCTTTATCAGAGACACTGGCTGTAAAAATTGTTTCCCAGATTCCTGCTTCCTTTCTAATCTTGGGTGCATTGGTTTTGTTTGTACAAAACCTTTTTAATTTCATGTAATCAAAATTATCCATCTTGCATTTCACAATGTTCTCTATCTCTTGCTTGGTTATAAATTCTTCCCTTCTCCATAGATTTGAGAGATAAACTTCCTTGTTCTCCTAATTTGCTTATAGTATTACCCTAAATTGTGTACCTTTTTTGATTTTATCTTGGTATACAGTGCAAGATGTTGGTCTGTGCTTAGTTTCTGCCATGCTATTTTCCAGTTTTCCCAGCAGTTTTTGTCAAATAGTTAGTTCTTATCCCAGAAGTTGGATCTTTGGGTTTATCAAACAGTACATTACTATAGTCTTTGACTACTGTGTCTTGTATACCTAATCTATTCCGCTGATCCATCACTATTTTTCTTAGCCAATACCAAGTAGTTTTGATTATTGCTGCTTTATAATACAGTTTTAGATCTGATATGGCATATTTTTCATTTCTTGTATGCTTTCTAGTGGTTATTGTTCTGTTATTTTCAGTCGTGTCCAACTCTTCATGACCCCAATTAGGGTTTTCTTGGCAGAGATACTGGAATGATTTACCATTGCCTTCTCTAGCTCATTTTTCTAGATGAGGAAACTGAGGCAAACAAGGTTAAATGACTTGCCTAGGGTCACACAACTAGTAAGTGTCTGAGGCCAGATTTGAACCTGGGAAGATGAGTCTTCCTGACTCCAGGCATGGTGCCCTATCCACTGTACCACCTAGCTGCTTGTGTTTTCCTGACTCCATAATTTTGCTAATGATATTACTTCCCCTTGGGATGCTCTCTCCCCCACTAAGTTCTCTTAGGTCAGAGACCGCAATGTATATTTCTTCTGTATCTCCTACAGTACATTGTTCATTGCATGCCTTGTGAACTTTAAAGTGGTACATGTTAGCTATAGTAATAACAGTTATTATTATTAATAATATGGTATAAATAAAACATAGTTAATAATAATATTTGCATATTATTATTATTGTAAGTAGTCAGTAAAATATGCAATGAATTAATGATTGAATGAATTTAATGATTGAATAAATGCCTATGGCCTCTGGAGTGGCAGTGGTCAAGGCCAATGTTACAAATGACATTGTTCATTTGTTCATTTATTCAACAAACATTTACTGAATATGGGATAAATGGTACTGTATTATGTATTATATAGAGTGAAAAGACAGTGGTCTCTGTCATAAAAATCTAGTCTATGAAAAGTATAAGAGAAAATCAAAAACAAAATCTCTCCTGACTGGGATGATCAAAGAAGATTTTGTGGAGAAGGTGATGTTAGAGCTGGTTCTTAAATGATTGGTTAGTTTTATCATTCTGGGGCTTACATGATCAGGCTCACAGGCTTTTCCTCCACATTCCAGTCTAGAATAATACTGGATGGAAGGACAGCTTTGCTTGCTCCATAACTCATTTTACCCCTCTGAAATCAATGCTTAGGATGAAAAGGTTGGCAGAATATTCTTACCAATATGGGAAGACAGGAACTCACATGCCCACTGGGAAACCAGTTCAAATAGTCCCGTGAAAGCCTTGAAGGAACTATTGAGTTAAAATAAATTGATATCTTTTGTTTTTATATAACCTTTATTTCTGAATACATCACTCCCTGCTACTTTTGTCCAGTGAGGAAACTCTTGTATCAAAGAATAAAAAAGAAGAGGGGAAAACAAGAAATTGAGATCAATAATCAACACATCAGTTAAGTTTGATAGAATATGCATTATTCCACCCCCATAATCTTCTCCTTGAAGGAAGAGAAGGAAGTGTATTTTTCTCATCTTTTCTTCTGGGGCTAAATTTAGTCATTATAATTTTACAACATTAAATTTTTTCTTCCCTTTTTTTTTGACTTTCCATTTGTTGTAGTCATTGTGTATGTACAGTTTGCTTCACTCTGAATCACTTCATATATCATCCCATACTTCTCTGAATTCTTCCCATAAGTCTCATGCTAATCTGCCATTTTTTTTTGTTTTGGAAAATATTTTTCATAAAAACATGCTATTTATGCAAATATGCATGGTATTATGTTTTTTAAACAAACTAATAAGTATTTTAAAAATAATCCTAATATGGTAAATATCAATAGATACAACCAACAACAACACAACAACAATAAACAAAAGCATTTTGGAGTCTTAAACAATTATTAAGAGTGTAAAAGGATCCAAAACCTAAAAAGTTTGAGAGTTATGGTACTATGAGGATGGAGTGAAATTTTGAACAGTGCCTTGGAAAGGTGCCACATGAGGTGTATTTGTTTATTTTAGTCCCTCAGCCCTTCTTGCTGTGAAAGGTGGAGAGGCATTGGTGACAGCAATTGGGCCGTTTCATTCTCTGTGCCTTTCTCCTCATTCCTCCCTTCCCAAAAAACAAACACATGTGTCCTGACAAGAAACTCCTGGGTTTCTTTATTATTTGGATTGATCAAATTGCGCGCTGAGGGGCACAAAAACAAAGTTAGCAGCATTCAATAAGAAACGTGGAGAAAATTTAAATGTTTCCTATCACCAGCTCTCTCTTATCCCAGGAAAGGACAGTTGGGAGGAGTGGTGTGCTGCTTAGGAATGGGCAAAGTAGAGTTTCAATAAGGCAAAGGCACCCTTACCAAATATAGCGTGGTGACATGTGAGCAAAGCAAAAGAACAAGAGACAGATGGAGATATAGACAGACAAATCTCTCATATACCTGTATCTTATCTATTTCTCTGTTTCTGTCTCCATTATCTATCTATCTGTCTATCTATCTATCTATCTATCTAGCTATCTATCTATCTAGCTATCTATCTATCTATCTGTGGCTATAGCAGCTGGCAGTTGTCTGCAGGTCAATAGAAGATACTCTTTGGAGCTGGTGGCCTGTGGTCAATACTTTTGCCATTAACACATTTAAGTTTCAATTCCTTATTCGTTTGTTAGCTACCAATGTGGAAATCACCAGCAGCAGACAACAAAAGATCCTTTTTAACTGGTTAGCCACCTCCATTCTAACAAGCATACCCCCCCCACCCCCAACCACCACCAAATCAAGGTCAGAGAGCTGCCTCGTTTGTGATAATCATGAATTCTTGGCTAGAGCAGTTTTCAAAAAGATGACATGGTGTCAAGTTTCCTTTGGCTGATGTGCTGTGACGATTCATGCTGGGTCACATAGTCCAATGGCAGATGAAATTTGATGTGACACCTGGCCTAGTGAATTTGGGGGGGAATGAATTTTAGGTATGTGAAAAAACAGCTCACTCTTTTCCCTTCTCCATCCTTTCTGTGGAAATACATTGTTCCATAGGTAACCAGGCTCTTGTTGGGTTTGTAGGCTTTGTCTGAGCTGGATTTTCATTGGATGGATCAGTCTGGGGAACAATTCTACTTGGAAGACTGTTCACTGCTTTCACATGGAAAATGACTACAAGTCGCTGCACTTCTGACATGTCAAAGAAAGGAACAGTTAGGAGCTTAGATCACATGTGGGCTGGAGTCTGTAAAAATAGGGAGAGTTAAAAGATGTCAGAGTCAGAAAGGCCTGTAGAAAGGATAAGATACATCATCACAGAATAACAAAATTTGAGTTGGAAAAAGCCTCAGTGGCCATCTGGTCCAATCTGTACATGAAAGAAATCCACATTATAACATACCTGAGGAGTGGTCCTCCAGCTTCTGCTTGAAGATCCCTAAGGAAGGAGGACTCCCTATTTTTTTGAGGCCCATTCCTTGTTTGTACAGCTCCAAAAGTTAGGACGCTTTTTCTGACATCAAATCTAATTTTTTTTTCTTTCTTTCTTTTTTTTCCTCTCTCTCTCTCTCTTTTTTTTTTTTTTACAACTTGTCCCTGTTGATGCTGGTTTTGCCCTCTGGGGACAGATAGAACAAATCTCCACATCACAAGGCTTTGAATGCTTTTGAATATAACTATTACACCTTCCCCCCACCCCCCCAAGTCTTGTCTTCTCCAGCTTAAGCATTTGCAATTCCTTCAACTGATCCTGATATGATGTGGATTCCAGGCCCTTCAGTATCTTGGTTGCCTTCCTTGGACACAATATCATTCTTACAGATATGGATACTGAGGCCAAAAGAGAGGAAACAGCTCCCCTATGGTCGGGATAGTATGAGGACCTTTTAGTGCATCATTTTCCCCACTATACCACGACAATATCTTGAAACTGACCATTCTCACATGTAGAGGAAAAAAGATGGTATTAGAGTCAGAGGACCACAGTTCACTTTTAAGCTCTGCCACTTTATACCTGTGTGACCTTTGGAAAGTCATTTATCCTCTCTGGGCCTCAGTTTCCTCATATGTAAAATGAGGAGATTGGACTAGATATCTTCCAGGTCCCTTCCAGCTCTAAATCTATGATCCTATGAT
Organism: Vombatus ursinus; assembly: GCF_900497805.2. Classification (NCBI taxonomy): domain Eukaryota; kingdom Metazoa; phylum Chordata; class Mammalia; order Diprotodontia; family Vombatidae; genus Vombatus; species Vombatus ursinus. Next base: position 22,948,697 of record NW_020954564.1, read on the forward strand.
CATATGCCGTACAAGTAGAGATTGGATTTTTGGAAGCAGAGATTAAATATTAGAGAAGGAAAAAGTGACTTTTTGGTAGAAGGGAGAGAATGATAAAACTAAAAGAATTAAGCTGGTGAATGTTAAGTATTTCTTACCAACCACTACCACAAACATTTATGAATTGTCTATTGTATACAGAACACTGTACTAGGTGAAGTAGATGATTCAGAATTTAGTTAAGACCTAGTCCCTGCCCTCACAGAACTGATGGTCTAGTAGGGGACTAAGACACAAGCATCAGTAGATTTAGGGCACAATATGACATGCTAAATGCATTATAGAGGTCCAAAATAACGTGCTATGTGACATTTGAGGGGTAAGACAGTCCCTCAGTGGGGGACTGGGAAAGGTTTGGGTTTTGTAGAGGAGGCATTGAGAATGCAATTGAATGCAAACACTTGTACTCCCTCGGTAGAAAGAGAAGCCTTGACTCTGGTATGCTCACAAAATGGGAAGAATCATTCATTTACCCTGGAGAGTGTGATGTGTGCGAGCTGGAGACGACTAGCATTTGGATCTAATTGCTGCATGTCGTCCCTGTCTGAATGGCGACGAGCTGTGGAGGCTGGTGGATATGTTGAGATTGACAAAGTCACCACCCTGTGTCTAACTCTGTCCATGCTGCATTAGGGCCTAGTTAATGCAGTGGATATTTGGAACTCTGGGGAGTTGGGATTTGTACCTCTGTGGTCAACAGTATTCACTTTAGTCTAGGGGCAACAGAGAGGATCAATGTTGCCACGAAAAACCAGCTCCTCAAAGGCTCCTCTAATTGGGTAAGTTTCTATGTTTCTTATTAAAACATCTTTGGGGGTAATACTAAGGAGAAGAACTATTTTTGCACTTGTGGGAATGTCACGCGGCTCTTCTTAGTCATGTTATGGGGCTGTTTGGCAACGTTTCACTGTGATTACAAGAGAGAAGTGCTCCATCCATTATTTGGTCTGAAGCTATAAAGGGTAATTTTCGTGGCTTGGACTGTACTCTGTCTGGGTTCGAGTTACTTTGCTGGTTAAAGTCAAATTTCCCTTCCTCATGGCATGCTACAGCAATGATCCAGTTGTTTTCCTCCTTATCTACATAAACAGCGTAACTTTGTCAGAGAATTGAAAATGTGCACTTTGTCCCATCAGCTAAAATGGGCTGTCAGACAAGGCTTTCTTTTCCCCATTGCCTCGGATGAAGGATGGAAATGGTTTTGGCTCTAGAGTTTTTTCCCCCTTTCTTTTTGTCTTCCCCCCGCCTCCTCCTTTCCCTTCTCCTCTTCCTCCTCCTCCCTTTTTTTTTTTCCAGGCACCAGAGTAAATGATCAGAGTAGTAACATTTTTAACCTTATCTATCATACTGAAACATTTTTTCTGCCTCCAATAAAACATGTCAGAGTCGATTAAGGGCATTCTTCAATGAGGTGTAATTCACAGATTTTAGTAGCGAATCCAAGAGCACTGAAGTATTAAAGAGGCTGTGAATACTTAATTAGGGCTATGTTACCATCCTACCTTTTACTGAATTCCCTTAACACTTCGGTGCTCTGTTCAGAGGACACTCCCCTTCCTTCTGATGCTTAGGGAGAAGGGGGAGGCAGGTGCATCCCATGGCAAAGTATATGTCACATTGTATCTGGTGACAGTGCTGTGAACGATAGATAGCGTGGCTCCCGTACATTCAACTCTGCTTATCTGGTACATGAGTGCACATTACTTTCCATAGGTTGGATCACTCTGGACAGTATCATTAAATGCCCCGTCATTACCTGTTATGGACGAGTACTTTTGCTTGAAGTGCCTCTTGGGACACATGCAACAGTGGGAAGAATGATGGGCAAAGATGGAACCAGCATTAAATTTTCAATGGAAACACTATTGACTTTGACTTTTCAGAAGCCTCTTCTGTTAGATGGTGTTTGTCACTGAACCTGGGAAGCTGCAGATATGCGGCTGTTCAAAGTTGCAGTCAGTTGAACGATCCAGACAGGTGAAGGTTCCAGAGGGATCCGCTGGTCTCGCCTTGAGCGGGAGGAGGGGGGTAAATTGAAGGTTTATTTATCCCGTTTGCTGTCAAGGTCAGCTTGCTAGAGAGCTGTCCTATGTATGCTTACAAAATGCCAAAATCCTGGCAAATTGTCGGAAAGAGCCTCCAAATCATTGACCTTTGTGCAGCTCCCATCAACATGCCAATGTCTCTGAATGGCATCCTTAGAGGCCGTTAAATGGTCGGTAAAATGAAGCCTGTGCTATAAAGTCAACAGAGGAACTCTGTGAGGTGTGTGTGCGTGCGTGTGCGTGTGCATGTACGAGTGCTCACATGCACATTTTCTACTCTAAGGATGGAGTTAAAGATCAGATTGATGGGAAAGGGAGAGAGAAACATTCAGAATAATTAGGCTTATGTGGGCTCTGGAAAACAAAAAGAGCTGAATTGCTGTTATTTTGAACCTAAAGTCTGTGGGAAACCTTTTTATATTTTTCAGTGTGTAACAGCCTTCATATTTCCCCTCAATGGGCTTTTTTGTAGCTCAAACTACTTATTGGGAAGCCTGATGGCTTTGTATTCTGGGAGTTTGGACTTGGTAAGTTGTGAGGCCAGGGACTTTACCTATTTCATCTGGAAAGGCAAGATTTCTTCCCTTCCCCTGCTCTTTGCCCTTTTATAAGGCCGCAATTTGCAGGTTGCCTCTGCAGGGAGGGGAGTTAGCTGAACCTCAGATGAGTGATATTTCGAGTTGCGCTATTTCTAGTTGTCCCTGATGGTGCTACTCCTTCGAAATGAAAAGATCTTTCCTATTCCATCTCCAACTCCTATCCCCATTCAATCTCCAGGAATTCCTTCTACTCTGGGGTCCCAATTCACTTCCACTGGGCTCAGACAAGACAGAAACCTCTCCACCACATGCACTGAGGGCTCATACATGGTCAGCTGACCTGATGCTCAGGATAAGTAACAGCTTGCCAAGGGAATAAAGTGTTTCATCTCTTTCAATGTAATGTTAAAAGCAGTCAGTTTAGGGGCCTAGGCATCCTCTATTTACAGGACCATTTAAAAGCCTCCTTCTTATTTCTAAATTCAATTAAAGAGCTGTTAATACGTCCCAGGTTTGCTGTAATGAGCCTATAACTGAAACTGACATCATTATCAATTCAAACAAAACACAAACTCTTCATCTGCCTCTTCCTTTGGGAAATGCCGCTGTCTCCCCCAAGCTGCAGTGATGTGTCTCTGACCAGACTGTGACAGGGTCATCTCTTTGGGTGCCTTTCTTTTCCAGCATTCAGAGCTCAAAGAAAAGAAATGACTCTGGTGTGATTTTCCCCTTTCTCCCTCCTCTCCTCAATGCTCCCTACATCTTGCCATATGAATCTTCTAAACCTTTGGTTCAGGAATATTTTTTCTCTAGTCAACTTCTTCTTCTGCACAACCCTTTTAATATTTGAACTCTGTACAGATGAGAAAGGTACGTACGAGTTAGCAGCTCCACAGAGACTGATCTCTTCATTGGTGGTGAGGGAATTTGTTAGTTGGTTAGGATTATACAGCACCTTCCTCTGAAGTGCTCCAGGCATGGTATGTGGCACTTTCCTATAATGAACATTAAACACTTCGCAAGCCTCCAACAGTAAAACAGCTTGAATGGAATAGGAGCAAAGCAAGGAAACTGAGTAATGAGAGGGAAAGAGGAGAGAACAGACGTGGGGAGAACAAGCAAGAGCCAACCTGCAAATCAGGCCAGGAATCCAGTCCAAGTCCCTGGTGTGATTTACAGGAGGAGGAGGGGGAAGTAGAAGGGAAAGGAGGGAAGGGAAGAGGGTGCAGGTTATGTAGATAGCAGGGAAATGGAGACAACGTGATGCAGTGGGAAAGAAGAAGGACCTGGCTTTGAATCCTAGCTCTGATACTTACTGTCAATATGAACTTGGCTGGGTCACTTCATTTCATCTATAAACTGTGACTCAGTTTCTTCATATATAAAATGAGGAGATTGGACCGAGTGACCCCCCCCCCACAGTTTCTTTTAGCTTCATGTCTGTGATCCTAACTATTCAGAGCTTACAGACTACACGTTGTTAGCCTTCAGTCAGTCTTGAGCATGCTGACCCCCAAATAGTTATTGGCTTTATGGTCCTATAGGTGCATAGGAGCACAGACCTAGAATGGGAAAGGACCTCAGAGCCCATCCAGTTTAACCTTTTGATTTTTATGGTTGAGGAAACCGAAGCCCATGGAGTTTAAGGGACCTGCCCAAGCTCACATGGGCTCACCAGAGGCCAGATGTCAGACTTAGCAATTCATATTCCCTTGACTGAACTGGTCCAAAAGAAGGTATAGTATCAAAGAGAAATACAGTCAGTCATATGTATCCACAAGATTTCACACTTAAAGTATTCTAGTAGCCAAGTGCGATTAGACTGTCACAGGAAATTCTGACCTTAATGCCCAAGGGACCTCCATGTCTTGTCCTCCATAAACCCCAGGGACTTAAAATAGAGCTGCTATATAATTGGCTATGTCCTTTCCTTCCCTCCACGTCCAACACCCACCTCCATCTGTGAATGTCCTTTCCCTTTGATGACCACATAAGGAAGTAAGCTAGGAGCCCCATCAATGCTCTCAAAGTCCTTTATATCTTTTGGATAAATATGTATTTTGGTATATGCTCTAATTTGGAATGCATATTATTACAGACTTGGAAATAGGGCTGTATTGGGCAAATCTGTGTGCAGACACTTTCTAAAAAAGTGGAGTTTTGACATGGAAGACTGTAAGGACTCCCTTGGAGCCATCACAAACTATCATGTGAATCTTCAGTTCACAGATCATTCTGTGAATGTCCTTTCCCTTTGATGCCCGGCTCACCTTTCCTCTCATCACCGCCCGCCTCTCCTCCCCTCCCCTCTCCTCTCCTCTCCTCTCTCTCTCTCTCTCTCTCTCCCATTTTCCAAGAAGTCCTGTTGTGTACACCCTCCAGAGCTGCTGGGAGGAAAGATCAACTTAAGATCTGTGTGATTGGACCTAATAATTCCACAGCGCTTGTGAATGAATGACATATACCTTTGGATTATTTTCCCATAACTAAAAGACTTTTGTAATTTCTATGTCTAAAATATTTACCTATTACTGAAGTGAGGATGATCATTGATTCAGATAGAAAATTATAATTTATTTTCCTTTAGTTGTTCAGTTATTTTCCTTTCCTTCATGGCATGCTAAATGAATTTTTTAAATACACCATTTTGGAGGGAAGTAGTTTAAAATCTTGAACACAATAAAAACAAGACTATGACCTCTGGGGACAGAGACTTGCTACTGTTTCCTCATGATCCTTCCTGATGTTTTTTTCTTCCCTGTACTTGACTTTGAACCCTTTGCCCTAGGAGATCATGGCTCTATGACTTTTGAGGTACCTGCATTTGCCAGTCAGATCATCAAGAGTCCTCCTGGAACTTTCCCTGGGTGGACTGCCCTGTATTCCCACACTGGTAACTGAGCATTGGGAACAAAAGGAAGAGAGGAGTGGTACAGGGTTTTCCCCCATGTGACTGTCACATTGCAGTTACAATTAAGATGTAAAATGTTGGGGACTGGGAGTTTAGAGAGGAGAGGGCATTCTAGGGGGTCATTTTTCTGTTGAATGAAAGTAGTCTGGGGGGAAATCTGTCTAATTTAATGTTTTTAAAAATGTGGGTTTTTTCAATTAGCAAAAATCCATACTCTCTCCCTCTTACCCCATCCCCATCCTCAACTGAGATCAAAGAAAAAACAATCTGTTACAAACATATATTGTCAACAAAATAATTTGCTGTGCTGATCGTGTCCAAAAATATGTCTCATTCTGTACTGAGTTTTTCATTTCTCTATCAGAATGTAGGTAGCATTTTCATCATTATTCCTCTGGAATTGAGGTTGGAATTGCACAAATCAGAATTATTAGGTCTTTAAAAAGTTATTGGTCTTTATCATATCATTGTCATCATATAAATTGTTCTCTTTGTTATATTTACTTCCCTCTGCATCAGTTCATACAAGTCTTCCCAGGTTTCTCTGAAACCATCCCCTTTATTATTTCTTATAGCAAAATAGCGTTCCATCACATTTATATACCACAACTTGTTTAGCAGTTCTCCAATTTATGGGTGTCACCTTCAGATTCTCATTCTTTGCCACCTCATAAAAAGCTGTAAATATTTTTGCACGTCCTTGGAATTTTCCTTAGAACAAATCCCTCCCTTAATCTGTTGTTGTTCAGTCGTTTTTCAGTTGTATCCAACTCTTTGTGACTCCATTTGAGGTTTTCTTGGCAAAGATACCAGAGTGGTTTGCCATTTCCTTCTCTAGCCCACTTTCCAGATGAGGAAACTGAGGCAAACAGAGTTAAGTGATTTGCTCAGGGTCACATAGCTATTAAGTTTCTGAGGCCACATTTGAACTCATGAAGATGAATCTTCTTGACTCCAGGCTTGACACTCTATCCGTTGTGCCACCTAGCTGCCGCTCCCTTAATCTACCATCCTTCTGATTTTTCCTTCTCCCTTCTCTTCTCTTATTTCCTTGTTTAGTAAAATGTATTTCTATATCCAATTCTATCTGTCTGTGTATTCTTTCCTTCTTTGACCAGTTCAGATAAAATGTTAGCTGCTTCTCTCAACACCTTCTTCCTTTTTTGTATAGATGTCTATACCCATTGATTATGTGAGATGATTTCCCTTAAACTTCCTTTCCATCTCCTCCACCCAATGTATTTTCTTTTCTTTCCATTTTTCCCATATGATCATCAAGACATAACAGAACCACTCTCAGGCCTTCTGTCTAATTAGAATCCCTCTATGGCCCCTGATAATGATAGAGTTCACAGAGACAAATGTATCATTTTACCATATTTGAGTGCAAAAAGTTTATTTTTTTAATTTTTAAGTTAATAATTTTCTTTTAAGATTTCTTGAAATATGATGTCTAGACCTCTTTTTTTTTATCATGGCCTTTAGGTAATCTAATGGCTCTTAATTTTTTTCTCCTTGATCTTTTCCCCAAATCAATTGTTTTTGCTATGAGATACCTAAAATTTCTTCTATTGTTTCATTCTTTTGATTTTAATATTTCTTATTGTTTCATGGAGTCATTAGCTTCTATTTGCTCCATTATAATTTTAGGATATTTACTACTTGGACAAAGTTTTGTATTTCTTGTGCCAAGCTGTTAATTTCCTTTCCAGCTCTTTTTTCCTTAGCTCTCATTTCTTTCCATTCTTCTCTGTTGGTCTCATTTCGTTTATACAATAATTTTTAGCTCTTTGTTTTAAATGCTTGCATCATTTCTTCCAGGAATTCTAGTTGAAATTGTGCCCAAACTATATTTTTCTTTGAGGCTTTACTTGTAGATGTTTTGGAATCATTCTTTTCTTCTCTGTTTATGTCTTGAGCATCCCCGTCATCATAATAGTTTTTTTTTTTTAATGGTGAGATTCTTTTAGTGTTTTTCTTCTTATTCTTCCAGCCTACTTTCTGACTTCAAACTGGATTTTAGGACCAGCTCTGTGCATTTCTGGAGGGAAGGTCTGGGCTGGTCCTATTAGTGCTTTTTTAGGCTATTGAATATTGAGTTATTCTAGGATTTCAGGGATAGCTCAGGCTGGGCACCCGAGAGATTTCAATGTTCCCAAAGAGGTTTGGTCTAGAGCAAAGTCTGATTGCTGCCTTCCCAGTTTGAGCTCTGTAGGTTCCTGACCTTGCTTTAATTTTGAACAACAGGAGACTACTCTTAGAGTCAGCTAGTCTCATCCATATGGAAAGTTCTACTGGCTCAGGATGATAGAATTGCAGGTTCTCCTTTGTTCTGGATTTCTTACCCTGCTCATTCTCTTGCAGGCTCCAGATTGGGCTAGAAGCTGGAACAGAGACCCTGCTCTCCTCCTGGGTTCAAAGCCATGCTATTGCTGCTTGCTTCTGAACTTTCACTTTTCTTAGTATGTTTCTAGGGTCTACTACCTAGGTTCTACTACCAGTCCTCCTCTAGCACATCACCCAGACATCACCTCTGAGTTCCTTCCTCATTCTGCCCTGGATCTGTGACCTAGAACAGGGTAGTAAATGATAAAGGTGACAATCAGCACCTATTCCTATGCCCATGTATGAATCTGGAACCTCTTATTGGCCTTGTGCCCATCCTCTCTGAGCTGAAATGCTCCATAATTGGTGTGTTCTTGGCCAAACCTTGCCCCCAGTACCCACAGTCCTCTTTGTCTCCCTGTACTGATCTGGGCTAGACAAATGGCTGAGTGTGACTCTTGTATTTCCCAATCAGAATTCAGTCTGGTACATTTTGTAGGTCTAGGTTATGTAAATAATTTTATTTTAACCAATGTGTTCTTACACCTATATTAATTGAGCAATAGAATCTAGAATGAGGGAGATGATGGTCCCCTTGTCCTCTGCCTAAGGGAGACTATTCAAATCATATTTGTAGTATTGTGCTTAGTTCTAATATCGCTTTTTAGGAAAGATTTTTGACAAATTAGAGCAAGACCAGAAAAAGGATAATGATGATGATGAGGAGACTAGGACAATATCGTATGAAGATTGGTTAAGAGAACTAGGCATGTGTGTGTGTGTGTGCGTGTGTGTGTGTGTGTGTGTGTGTGTGTGTGTGTGTGGTGGGGGGGGGAGTTATGATGACTTTCTTCAAGTATGTGGAGGTCTGTCACTTGGAAGAGGGATTATACTGGTTCTGGTTGGCTGCAGAGAATAGAACTAGGAGCAATATAAAGAATAACTGCCTAACTCCTACAGTGGTCCAGAAGCAAAATGTCCTCAGGAGGGACTGAGTTCTCCCAGCACTGACCATGATACTTGCTGAAAATACTTGTTGAGTGTAAGATCTTTGAGAGTGGAGATTTTCATTCTATGTCTTTGTATCTCCAGGTCTCAAAGAAGTGCTTAACACAGGGGAGGTGCTTAATGAATGCTGATTAATGATTGATGCAGTAGAGGGGATTTCCATTAAGGTCCAGGTTAGACTTCATGATCTCTGAGGTCTTTCTCAGCTCAGAGATTCTATGACTCCATCTTTTCTTCATCTTCTTTCACCTGATCCTGCCTCTCCAGTAGTCTTCAAATCAGCAAAGACATAGCTCACGAATGACACTGGTTGCCTTGAGGCTTGGGGGAGAGACAATTCCTGAGCATTCATTAAAGAGCCCATTTCTGTAGCCATCTTCCCTGGAGCCCCTCACTCCGTCTGATTGGGAAGGGTTGAGGATGGATATTGGGGAGCTCCTTCCAGATCTTCCACCATTTAAGAGGAACACCCAGGACATTCGCCTCATCATTTCCCACCTAACTTTTCTCCTGGACTTTACAATCTCCAGAAACACATCATTCAGCAAGATGAACTCAATTCTTAACTCATATCTCCTCATTTCCCACCTAACCTACAGTATTTCCTCATGCCCCTCTGGACTTCGTGGTCTTCATGGTCTCACTCTCTCTTCCCACCCCTTTTCAGCTTCTTTTTTTGTGTTGTTTTACCCCATTAGATTATGAGCTCCTTGAGGGCAGGGACTATCTTATGCTTTTCTTTGTATTTCTAATGATTAACACAGTTCCTGGCACATAGTAGGCACTTAATCAAGGTTTATGGACTCTGACTCTGACTCAATCAAAGACCTTATATATAAATAAATTTAAATATGTATATGTATATATGCATATATACATATATATATATGGAGAGAGAGAGAGAGAGAGACTTTATTCTGAAAGCTCTTAAATTTTTTAAACAATTGGAAAATTACCCTTCTCTAGACAGACTTCACTTTGTCAAAGTCCTTCCTAAAGTGTGACATTTAGAACTGAGAACAATATTTAAAATATGGTCTGAAAAGTTCTTTCTAGGCAGAGGACAAGAGAACCATCATCTTTATTCTAAACATTATTCCTCTGTTTATTCAGCCTAGGAAAATATTAGCTAAGATCAAATTAGACAGATTTCCCCCCAAGACCATTATCTTTGAACATAAAAGTGATTCCCTAGAATTACCTTCCTAGTCCCAGAAGGTCCCCAGAGATTACTTGAGGCCTACTGCATGTTCCCTTGCAGTAAACAGTCCCAGCAGCCATTCTAGTCTGCTGTGAACAGCCCCATGGATGGGAGATCAAAAGCAGAAGACAGGCCATCTACATGGGTTATTTTTATCCTTGGCCCCACTTGTAAGTTATGATTTGGATGTCTAGCAAAGGGAGAAAGGGGAAAGGCGTGAAGCAATAACAATAACTGAGGTTGTGAACACAGCATCTTTGAGGAGGACATCAGTGGCAACAGCCATCATTATGAGCAGCCTATAGTGAGGTGCATTGCTCTCATCACAGACTATAAAAATTAATCAGTTCTTGGGCAGGAGTTGCTGATGGAAGCTGCTTCTGGTCAGATTAATTCTGCAGTTGGTGTTCTGTCCTCATTGACACTTGCTGAGCTCATTCTAGTAGCCCTGTGAATAAGGACCCCTTAGCTTCTGAGTGGGCTTTCTGTGTGGTGGTCCAGCCAAATCTCAATACAGTTCAGTTGACCATTGTGTTATGGAGGGATTGCAGAGAGATGAGTGTGGTAGCAGACATTACAATGGTGGGATGTGAGTGCTTTGCACCCACTGGCTCCATTTGGCATGGAATCTCTTCTAGATTTTGCCATCAACCAAACTGGTTAGCCACTAGCAGACATACTTTTAGCTGTGAGAATTCATGAAGAGCTACCTTTGTAGAAAGACCACAGAAGGGTTTCAAGTTGTGTTGATGGAGGGAAGTTAAAATTATGATCTGAACTAGAATTGCTCCTGAGGAAAAAAAAGGGAGGATTTCCCTTCTGTGCTACCCCTACTCTCATCCTGCCACTTGCCCCTTGTTTCTGTTGCTTTAAGGAAAAAAATTTTCTCTTTGGGAGAAGATTGACTTGACCCTTGCAGCCAAGATGGCATGCCAATACCTGGAGTGTTCCATATTAGGGTATGGCCATGTCACCCCGACATGCTCATCTATACCAGAAGCTCAGTAGAATCAGGACAAGACATTTACTCAAATGGGAGACTCTCTGGGTCTAGAGACAGTTCATGATATAGTTCAAAAACCTCTGGGTTCCTATTTTTACCAGGGTTTGAGTCCTCTCTCTGTCACTTATTAAAAGATGATTTCAAGGATGTTACTTTCCCTTTACTAGCCTCAGTTTTCCTCATCTATTCAGCAGGGGGATGAACTAAGTGATATCAATGGTTGTTCCCTTCTAGCTCTGAATTCTACAATCCTGTGCCAGTCTGATGCTTAAGAATAGCATTTTCTCTTCTGCTCTCCGAGTCTTAGTCTGGATTGTACTCAGATTCAGATAAGGTGAGTGGGGAGGGGAGATGCAATTTCTCCTCCCTCTTCCTTTCCTTCCTTCCCTTCTCTGCAGGAGACAGGCAATGAAGGGGGTTCCGTATATTGCTGCTGCTATTTATGCCTATAAGTCCTTCACTCTCAATGTGAGAGTGAAATCAAATGCTCATAATGGATGGTTTATGTACGAAAATAATACTCAGTGTCCAATGTGCTTTCAGTTATGGGGTTTGCTATCACAGCAGTGGGCTTGTGTTATACTGGTTCATCTTTCTTGAAACCAGTGGCATGTAGAAGAAAGTGGTTAGGGTTAGGAATGCTTTGAGTGATAACTTTTCTTAGAGGGACATTACCTCCCAAAGGAGACTGAACCCATGACCTTGGCTATCTGAATGTCATGCTCTAGAGGTCCCTAGAGTTCTAGGGGGCCAATGAATGTGAGCCAACCCATGAAAATTACCAAGAATATTTACAATTGGCCTTTAAACAGCAGTGGATATGAATAAAAGAACAATCTCTCACACCATTTGTCCATAAATATGCAGTTTAGTTTTATTTGTCAAATAAAATAACCTGAGGTAGGATTGTCTCTAGATGAAGACAGAAATACAAAACTTTCTGTCCCCTTCCTCTATCCTCCCATATACACAAAGGGTGGGACTGATCTAATTTAGGGCTATCTTTCAATTCTCTTCTAATATCTTTGTTGTTGTTTAGTCATTCAGTTAGGTCCAACTCTTTGTGAAGTCCATGGGGTTTTCTTTGCAAAGTTACTGGAGTGGTTTGCCATTTCATTCTCCAGTGTATCCCCATTTTTACAGATGAGGAGTCAAGGCAAATAGGGGCTAAGTGACTTGCCCAAGGTCACACAACTAGTAAGTGTCTAAGGCCATATTTAAATTCAGATCTTCTTGGCTCCTGGCCCAGTGCCCTACCCACTTTGCCACCTAGCTGCCCAATATGTAGAACAACATATTAAATCTCTCCCTGGGAGAATTGTCTAGGTAGATCTTTCTCTTGCTTCTTTAGCCTTTAAAGACCAACTGGAAACCTACAATACCCTCAAGTCCATCAGTGAGGATTCTTTGGGAAGGGACATCTGGAATTCTTGTCTAGTTTTCATTATTTAAAAGCAGAACATTTCCATGCTATAAAAAGGACTGGCTATCTTTGGGATGCCTATAGTTGGCTTCCAGTGCTTTGTTTAGGGGGTGTCATATGTCTGGAGATATTCTATTCTCAGAAAAAAAAAAAGGAACAGAGGAGTTTGGGTACCTGTTAGGGATACACTGGAGAATGAAATGGCAAACCACTCCAGTATCTTTGCAAGTCATTGGGCCTCAGTATCTTTGTCTGTAAAATGGACAGGTTGGACCAGGTGGGCTCCAAGTTCCCCTCCAACTCTAGGGCTAGGATCCTGAGATCTCCCCATAAACCAAGCAGTATTTCTAGACATCTTTCAAAGGCCAATTAGGTAAGGAGAAGTTTAGTAAAGACAGCAAGACCATAGACCAGGCAAAGAAGCATTTAGGGAAGCATATATATTCAAGGCTAAGCCTAGTGCGGAGCTCCTGCATTTAGCTTTGGATACTTGAGAAGCTATTGGTTTAAAATCATTATCTTGGTCTTACACAGACTGAAGAGTGTGTTGGTGGATGTGAATTTTCATATTTCAAAAAGGAATTTTCTGTGGGGCCCTAACTTCCCATTTGTGTGTGCTGCCAGATGCAAAGCCTCCATGTCTTTGAAAAAAGGTGGCTTGTGCTTTGTGTTTCTGAAGAGAAGAATGGAGCTCTATACTCAGTTTGGAGGTTGCTTAGTAAAAGCATGTTGCAATCTGAACTTTAACAGTTGTTTATTTTTATTTATTTTTTGAACACAAACATTAAAGACAGCTTATCTTGTCTGGGCGTAGCATCCCCAAGTCTCTGTGCAGAAAGCCTGAACTTTATCTCAGAATGTCAGCTCTTTCTCCTAAGGACATTGACTCCTGACTTGGTGCTCACCGTGGCAGCCTCAGGGCAGCCTCATCTTCAAGCCTGGGGACTGTGCCACCGAGAAGATCAGCTGGACTGAACCATATGGCACGATCCCATTAAACACCTGGGTTTTGGCAACAAAGTCAAGGATGTTTTCAGGGGAACCTCAAGAGCTATTGTAATGATCCTACAATTTCTCCCTCATGTCTTTCTACCTTTGGTTTCCTTTTTTACTGCTCCCTATGTTCTCCTCTTGACTACCATAAGTAAATGTAGTCCTATAAGTATTGTATGCTAGTAAATCACTGAGGCCCTCTAAAAATGTAGGAACCTAAATATAGAGGACATATTTTTCTGTTAATATGTGGCAACTTTTTCCTATTGTAACTTCAAGGCCCCTTTAGAATATTTATATATGTAGGGGCTATATTTTATTAAAATAAAATGTTTATTTCTCTTAAAGAAGAAAGTTGGTGATATAGTAATAATTGACATTTATCTAGTGCTTTAATGTTCAAAAGGCACTTTGCACACATTAGCTCATTGGAGCCTCATAACAATGGGGTAGGTACTACAGGTATTGTTATCCCTACTTTACAGATGATGAAACTGAGGTTCAGAGTGGCTTTCCCAAGGTCACACAGCAAATGTCAGAGAGAGGTTTTGAATTCTGGTCCTCCTGACTTCAGGGCCAATATTCTACCCACTGCCCTGTATATCACCCTCCTGCCATCCCCAGCATAAAACATCTCTCTTGAATTTATTATAGCCATGGGTCACAGGATCATAGACTTATAAGTCCAGCCTCCTACTTTTACACATGTGGCAATTGAAGTTGAGAGAATTTAAGCTTCTTCCTTAAGGTTACAAAGCTACTATACGTCAGAGATGAGATCTGAACCCACGTCTTCCTGACTCTAAGGCCAATACTCTATCTATTGCACCACACAATTTTCCTAGTAGAACATACCTTCCTTGAATTTATTAAATTTATTGAATTTATTAATTAAAAATAATGATTCTGGGAGCAGAGAATATTTGTTGCACATTGCTTGTACAATGTGATTGTCAAGATGGGAGAATATGTAAAGCACTTTGTAGTATTAAAGTGCTATATAAAAGTTATTATTATTATTATTGTTATTATTGGGCAGCTAGGTATCAGAATGCATAGAATACTGAATTTGCCACCAGGAAGATCTGAGTTCAAATCCTATCTCAGATACTTACAAACTGTATGACCTTGGGAGGACCATTTAACTTCTCTTTGTCTCAGTTTCCTAATCTGTAAAATGGGGATAATAATGATACATACTTCCCAGGGTTTTTGTCGAGGTAAAGAAAAATAATATATGTAAAGCACTTTATAAACTTTAAAGCATTCAATAGATGATAGCTGTTCTTGCTGTTGTTGTTATTTTTATTATTATCTACAATGAGACCTGTTAGAAGGAATGGACATTTTGATCTCAGGGTGCGATGTGGTAGAGAGGTTGAGCTAAACTTATCTGGGGGAAGCCCAGTTGCTAATGAGGAGGACGTGCTTCCCAGAGTCAAGCTTTTGCAAAGCCTTTGCTCCGTTTTTCAGCACACAGGCTCTGATAATGTGAGGCTCCAGGATTTTTCAGTTTATGGCCCTTGTTGGAAGCTTTGTAAAAGATGATAATTTTGACATGATTTGTGGAGCTGAGATGCTGGGCCCTGGACTGGGCCAGGCTAGGCTGGGCTGGGCTGGGCTAGTTGCTGCTGTTGCACTCCCCGGCTTGCATGTAATTCCACCAATTCCATGCTCAGAGTTTCGTCTTTCTCAGGGATAATGCTTCTTTATGGAGCCAAGGCACTGTTTCTCTGCTCTGGCACATGTCAGAAATGGTGACATAAGACAGAAACCCTTACAACTTGCCATGAACTACGAGGAATGTGTCTTGTTAGCACCCGAGGCAGTATCCACATCCCAATTTAACTGCTTTTATTGCATCTGTACAGAAGGGGAAAATATCCTGGAATGCACCCCCAAACATATTCCTGACTTAAGAAAACAAATAGTCCTGGATATAGATTGTCAGAATGTCGGACTTCTGACTTTCAGCCCTTGCTGACCTCCTTGCCCACAACGTATGCTGCTGGTGTGACATTCCCTAGTGTGGCTGTGCCCTACCTCCCAGGGAAATGGATGGGCACCCATGGCTTTGGTGCACAGACAAGCCAACCTATCGAGGAGAATAAGCAGTTTGTCCAAAGCCTCATCCATCAGATTATAGCCGAGGGTCCCATTTCAGTTCTGAGCCCATGGAGTGCTCTAAACAGAGGTGTCTTAGAGCTGTGAACCTTAGAAATGGAAGAAACCTTATGGACCAATTAAGCTATGTCTCCCTAATCACATTGTTCGTGTTTTATTTGGAAGACAGAGTGGTTAACTGTTGGTCCACACTGATCTGTGAAAGAGGATGACCCAGTCTTCTTTGTTTCTGTGAAATTCCTAGTCTGGCCTCAAACTTCAGGGGGCTCAGCACACACACGAAAATAGGTGAATAGCAAAGGTCATTAAATATAAAATCTAAGAAAAGTAAAGTATTTTAAAAGACAAGATTGGGGGGGCACAAAATAAGAGAGGGAAGGTAAATACTGATTAAAGGGATCACAGATCTAGATCTGATAGGGACCTTAAAGGCCATCTAATCCAACACTCTCATTTTACAGATGAGGAAACTGAGGCCACCTAGGGAGTTTAAGTAACTTGACCAGGGTCACACAGGTACTAAGTATCAAAAGCAAGATTTGAACCCAAGTCCTCTGAATCCAGAGTCAGGGTTCTTAAACTCCATTAAAAAATTTATAAATCCTGAAGCCTGGTTTTTACTTTCCTTGTGTACAATGAGAAGCCTTCTGGAGTTACAAAAAAGAACAAAATCACTCTCTGTCCTCTTGTTGATTAGGGGTAGAGTTTTGTCCATGTGGTCCACTGCCTTCTACCCACCAGAAAGCCATAGAAAATTGACGACAACCTGCCCCGAGCCTGCAGGCCCAACAATGAAACTCATTTCCTAAAAAAGAGGAGATAGATCAAGTTCCCCAAAGAGGGAGGATTTGCCTTTGACTGATTAATTAAAAGCATTTATAAAACACATTCCCAAGCAACTTTTCCAGGGACAAAAATTTTAAATGGGGAGAGGAAAGTGTCTTAGCTATTTCAAGGTCTTGGATTCGATCCCTTTCTTGCATTTGTGAACAGCATTGCAAATTTTGAAACTGCCTACATCAATGGAGGGAGACTTATTTAGCAAGTATGTGAAAAGAGCCCACTTGTGTTAAGCAATTACAATCCTATTTTAAGATTAAAAAACCCCCTCTTTGTATGAGGAAATGGAAAATGGCTTGAAACTTGATGGTGGTGGACAGACAGGCATTATGTTCTTTACTAATTCCACTGCATAAGATGCTCTTATTAAAATAATACTTCCGTTATGTTAAGAATATGAATCTAAACACCTTTACCAGCTTCTATTTTTCCTTTCCCATGGGTAAATGGTCTCAGATGTGAACAACCTGGGGATCCCCAAAGAGAGGCAAGCAGGATGGCATAGAGTTCTAAATCCATTCTAGGTGAGGATTGGTTGAAGGAACCAAGGATGTTGAGCCTGAAGAAGACATGATAGCTGTCTTCAAGTATTTAAAAGGTGGCTATATGGAAGAGGGATTAGTCTTATTCTTCTTGACTCTGGTGGACAGAACTAGAAATGATGAGTAGAAGTTGTAAAGGGCAAACTTAGATTTGAAATAAAGAAAAAATTCCTAACAGTTATAGCTGTTCCAACTTCTGCTGCCTCAGCAGCCACAGCTATCAAAGACCCAAATAGCAAGTTTTTGCCATGAAAATCCTTAGGGTTGTCAGATATCTCATCATTAGAAATAGATATGATTTTTGTCAATGAAAATGACATTAGAGAAGATGCATTGCCATCTGTTTTGCCACTATACCCCAAGGACTGTGAGAACTTTTCTATTTGACTCACACCTGTCTCTTTCTACATGTGTTGTCTCCCTTTATTAAAACGAGAGCAGGGACTGTCTTGTTTTTCTCTTTGTATCCCCAGTGCTTTGCAAATAGTAAATAGTGAGTACTTACTAGATGCTTTTTCATTCATTCATTCGTTCATTCATTCATTCATTCATTCACTCACTATTAATGTAATTTTGGAAAGTAAATTTGAAGGAACATGTTCATTGTGGTCTTCATGAAGCAATAGTCACTTTCTCTTAGTTATACTGATTTTGTCAGCTCTCCCAAACCACTCTGTTATTGAAACTTATTCTTAATTTGGAAGGAAACTGGCTTAACATCCACTTCTTCCCAAGGCCCTCCATGACTCCACATAATTATGGCTTTGTTTTATGTGCTATCAGTAAGTATGACTATTTAACACTATGTTAATGTGGAAGGAATACTAGAAAGTCCAGAGAAACTCGTGGCCATCACTAAGAAGGGTATTAGAGGTAGAATAACAACCAATGTCCAACCCTTGAATGGCCATGTTGTGGCCATACCTGGACTATAGTTTTGGTTCCTATAGCTCAAGAAAGACCTAACTGAGCTGGAGAAGGTCTGGAAAAGGGCAGCTACAATAATCAAGTGGTTGTAATGGCTTGCATATGAGGACAGTCTGAAAGGAATTAACTTTTTCTATATGTCTACATATAGTATCAAATAGTATAATAGCTGTACAGTGTTTTGTAAATGTTAAAGCAGTATATAAAAGGTATTTTTCATTCTCTTTGTTATTCTTTATCTATCTATCTACCATCTCTCTGTATATATTCATCTATCTAATCTACCAACTCTATCTTTATCTCTGTTTATGTATTTATGTATGTATGAATATATCTATGTATCTATCTGCCATCTCTATGAATGTATGCATGTATGTATGAACATATCATATATCTACTATCTCTGAATGTATGTAGGTAAGTCTGTATCTGTCTACCATTTTTTTCTGTGTGTATATGAATATGTATATCTATCATTCTCATGTAATTCATCTACCATGAGAAGCACCATAGTAGTGTCAAAAGAGAGCTAGCCACTGAGTCGGGAAGACTTGGGTTCATGTTCCACCTTCTGATGCCTTCCTACTGGTTGTGAGATTTTAGGTAAATCAATTCATCTCTTGGTACCCCCAGCAAATTCACTAAGTTTAAATTGTAGAGATGTTGCTGATCTTCATTGGTAGAGGGCATTTTCTCACCACGAGTTCCCTCCATTACTAAAATCACAAGTCTAGTGAAAAGCAAATCTATGAAGTATCTATTTATGTTTGGACCTGTCGCTTCATGATCAGATACAGTTTCAGTGCAGAAACTCCATCCATTGATGTATATTGGTAAATTTTTTGTGACTTCTAGTCTTAGGGAATTGTTTATGGTATTGTGGGGTTAAATATGTGGGAAGCGGAATTTGAATGCAGGTCTCCTTCTGGCCCTCTATCCTCTATCCAGGGGTGGGGAATCTGTGGCCTCATGCTATCTTACCTCTCTCTCTCTCAATGATAATAATAATATCATTGTAATATCTACATTTCTTGTTCTTTAAGGTTTATGAAAAGGTTTTCCTCATAACAACCCACTGTGCTAGGTAGAAAAAGTTTATCTGTTACTGTTTTACCAATGAGGGAATTAAAAATCGGAGTAATGAAGTGACCTGCCCAGGGTCACATAGTTGCTAAATATCAGAGCTGGGATTCTTTGATCTAGAAAGGTGAAAAGGCCAATGAGGGTACATGATCAAATTCTAGAATCTTTTGTGAAGTGTGGATTAGTTGCCCTTTGAAGGACCAAAATGACACCACTATGTTGGGGTCTAGGTACAGTGTATCTGGCTGTTGCTGATTAATTAGGCCAACATGAGCTCAGAAGGCTCTACCACAGGTTGGGCACAAATAGTCCACAGGAACGTTTGGAGGGGAGATGTCTCTAAATTTGCACATCTCATGTTTCCTTCGAGCTACTGCAAATCTGTTTTGCCCATAGAGCACAGCACCTTCTTTGAAGTGGGCACACCATGCTGGACGGTCCTGTGCTGGTGTCTCCTACGTCTCCCATGTCTCCCAATCAATTCTGAAGTTCTTCAGAGAGACTTTGAAAGTGTCTTTGAACTACCTATTTTAACCTTCATGTATGTGCTTGCATTGTGTGAGTTCTCCATAAAATAATCGTTCAGGCAAAAGTATGGTAAGCACAGACTTGTTCATAGATTCTTACCTGGACTATTCCAACAGATCTTGAATTAGTCTCTTCAGTCTCTCCTCTTCAGTCAATCCAATCCACAGTGAGAGGCTAATTTTCTCCGAGTGCACCTCTGATTGGTTTAGTCTCCCATTGAAAGATCTCTAATGGT
Organism: Vombatus ursinus; assembly: GCF_900497805.2. NCBI lineage: Eukaryota > Metazoa > Chordata > Mammalia > Diprotodontia > Vombatidae > Vombatus > Vombatus ursinus. The sequence continues at coordinate 22,968,463 of NW_020954564.1, forward strand.
TCCCCCTTGCCTACAGAAGGCCCCAACTCTACCGCTTGTCATTTAAAGCAGTCTGTCTCTAATCTGCCTTTTTGACCTTGCTCAACACCGCCTGTGCCCCATATTCAGGTATCCCAACCTCCAACTAAATTAGACTTCTTGCTATTTCCTGAATACATCCTTCCTTTTCCTACCTGTATGCCTTTTTTCATTTATAAGATGCATTTCCCCTGTCACCTGAAAAAACATACACATCTTGCAAGACCCAGCTCAAATTCTCCCTCCTCTAAACTATTTTTCTTAATTAAAAAAGAAAATATTTTTTCTTTAACTTTTTAATTTAACCCAGCCTGAATTTATTTCACCATTATATAAATTCTTATACTTCTTCATTAGTATCTCACTACAATCCTTATTATGGATGTTTGCAGGATAGACTTTAAGCTCTGTTTAGAAGGGACTGTATCTTTTTCTTCTGTATGTATGCTAAAAGAATGAATGAACCTTGAATACTAGGAAATCAAATGGAAAAATGCCCATCAACTGGGGAATGACTAACCAAATTGTAGTACATAAAGGTAATGGAATATCACTGTGCTGTAAGAAATGACAAAGGGAATGAATACAAAGAAGCATGAAAAGATTTACAGGAACCGATGTAGAGTGAAATAAGCAGAACCAAGAAAATTAAATACCCAATGACTACAACAATATAAATGGAAAGAGCAACCACAAAAAAGCTAAAAGTGGTTGGCACAAAATTATAAAAAAAAATGTATAGGTGAAAGAAGGGATAGGAAAAGACACCTATATCCTATTCCTTTGCAGAAGTGGGAGGTCCATAAATGTTGCACATTGCATATATTTTCCCTCTTGAATTTTTTTGTCTTCAAAATACTATTTGTTATGTGGGATAGATCTCTGGAAGGGAGAGCAGGAAGAATATTGGGGGGGGAAATTATGGTGATTTTTTAAAAAAAAACCAAAGACATCAATAAAAACTTAATGAAATCAAGTGGAAATAGTTTTTTTTTTTTGGCTCTCCCTTCCCAACTGGGTGCTTAAAGCAAGTGTTCTGGGCCCCAGATATCTCCTGCACCCAATTCCTTGAACCAGGCAAAGTGGGAGGGAAGGATGAAATGCAAATTGTTTCAGTAAAAATTTAACGAGGTCTGTGTTGATTTCGAGGATTTGTGTGAAGTCGCGACACTACCAGATCTTCTCAAGGCTAAAGTATTTCTGTACTCTGCATATGTTGTTTGCAGTAGGATGGCTTCTCCTAAAGATAGAGCCTGGAGCCACATGGAGACACGTACAAAGAAAGATTGAGATCAGAGAAGGACATATAAACTGGGAGCTGTAGCTGGGAAAGGAGAAGGGAAGGAGGAAAAAGCATTGGATGGAAAATTTGGGGTTGGTCTCATCTAAGAGTGAAGCATCCAATCAATGTGATACCCTTTCCCACTCAATACTTTTTCTTCTTGGGTTTTTCTCAACTTTTCTCTTTTTAATAGGCGGTACCACTATCATTACCAGTGCTAAGTATCAAATTTGTAGCAAGTAGCAGTGAGTCCAACTGGTGTCACTGAATGTGCCTTAGCCATTAGCCCCAGGAACAACTTTAACAGAGCAGTTTCTGACATCAGGCCTCAAACAAAACTTTGGTAGTTTCTAGTAAAGGAACAAAGTCTTTGGAGGAGCAGTGAAGTATGAGCAATGACAATGATTGGCTTTCAGAGGAGTAGCATCTGCCAATTGTATAAATAAGAGTTTTTTTGAAGCAATTCCTTTATTTTCGAGAAACATATAAAAGAGAAGCCATTTTAAAATATGCACTTTCCCTAGAACAAAAATCCAACCACAAGTAAAAGTCAAGTTATACATGCAGTTTAAAAAATATATAAATTCTATAGTCCTGACTTTTCTTTAGGGGCTGAGAGTATTACCTTCTCAAGGAAAGACCAACCATTCCTTGGGACTTTTATTTTAATCTCTCCTGGAATCTGTGTGGAAGCTCTCTCAATAGATGAGATAAGGATCTATGAATCTTCTATAGCTTATTATCTTAGAAAGCTGCCTGGGGGCACTAAAAGGTTAAATGACTTGCTTAGGGTCACGTAGCTTACTAGCTTGTCATGCTTGTACATACTTTTGTCAGACTTAAACCCAGGTCTTGGCCAAGACTAGCTTTGTGTCCACAATGCTATGCTGTCTCTCATTCTTTGAGACAGTCTTATTTATTCCAACTTCATGATAAGGGGGTAGCATATGACCAGCTGGGGACGGACAGTAGTACCAAATAAAGAATATTCATTTGGGGCTTCAAAAAGACAAAATTGAGAATTTTTTTCCCTTTTTCATGTTTGAAGGCAATTATATCTTTATTGACCCTCACCCTTCACCCCTTCTTCCAGTGTCAGCTACTAGCTGAATATTATCTATGACATCTCCTTTCCTGGAAAGGCTGCCCGTCACACTTTGAATCCCCCCCCTCCATGGATACGTTTTCTAATCAGTTCACATGATTGAGCTTACATCGAGTGATGCTTTTCCTAATTCCTTTCTGTCTGTAGGGTGTGAGGCTTGGAGGGCCTCTCGTCAAAACTTCCGAGGGCCCTGTCAGTTTGAAAAGAACATGACCTTTAAATTGTATCAGTATGTTTGCTGGTGCATAAGGGAGAGGAAAAGGTTTGTAGTGATGGAAAACCACTCCAAAGCTGAAAAGTGATTCAGAGGAAACCAGCCCAGGAAGTTAATTTGTTTATCTGTAATTGACTAAGTTGGCAAGGATGAGAGAAGCTGATGGCAGGCCTTTTGGTAGTTTGTGGTAGGTGCCTCCATTCTGGGGCTCTGACACTTGGTATTAGTTCAAGTTATTTTCCTTTCCTTTCTCTCTCTACCATCAATCCATAGATTTCGCTATGCTATTATTGTAACTGGTAAAAAACAATGTGATCCTGTTACTGCAATTTAGGTAAAAAATGTGTCTGCTGCTATACAACTGTCAGCTCTGGAGTTGAATTATGAAGTTAGACTTACTATTGCTGGGAGGATTAATGATGATCATTCTTATTCCGTGTGTCACTGGCGACCAATCTGGCAGGGTTAGGATCATTTTTGTAAAAGAAGTTTATGAAAAAGGAAACATGTTTTTGCAGGATAAATGTGGATATTCTGACTTTACTTAGAGGGTTTTATTAGAGTTGGATGAATTGAGGAAACCCATCTGGTAGAACTATATGTGTGTGTGTGTGTGTGTGTGTGTGTGTGTGTGTACACACATATACATATATATTTGTTGTTGTTTTCAAGTTGTAAGTCTTCTGAATATAGAAAAATTCTATTTCTCCTAGAGGCCTTTAGGGCCAATGGCTTAGATTGGTTTCCTCTTTCCTTTTTTTTTTCAGTTAAAATGTTTTGATTTATAATGCAAAAAAAAGTAGAGGTTAAGATAATGAACATTTCCTAGTTTAGGGAGGTGACCAAAAATAACAATATGAGCTTGGAGGAGATATGCATTTAAAAAAATGATTTGTAACATGCTTGTCTTTTGGAGTCAAGAATGTTGCTTACTCCTAACCATTCTCTCCTCTGAGGACAGAGAGGAATTTAACCATATATATTCTGTGTGTGTGTGTGTGTGTGTGTGTGTGTGTGTGTGTGTGTGTATGTTGGGGGGGTATAGAATATGGGATAGGGAGCATCATTTAATGACTTTGTACCTAAGTTTGCTCATCAGTAAAAGAGGGACAATACTGTTTCTGTTTCATGATATTTTCTTTTTTTCATGGCATTGTCATAAGGATGAAATTAGGAGTTTAGATTTAATTTTGACCTGATATAGTTCTCTGTGCAATGAAGTGTGTCAGAGTGGATAGACAACCAGCATTAGAGTCAGGAAGACATGGGTTTAAGTCCTGCCTCTGACACAGACTGACTATGTGATTACGATAATTCTTTGAGATTATAAGTTACAGAGCAAGTGGGAATCTGCATTCTTACAGGAAATCACAGGACTGGTACAAAAAACATTCTCTACATATGTCTACAACATATTCCTAATTAAGATTGTGGAAGAGAAGTGTCATAAAGGATATCATCAGAAAGATGCACCGCTTCCTGCGTGTGTGAAGGTTATATATCAAGAGATCTCAAGAAAGGCCTCCAGTATATGGATGGTGGATCCTCTTTGGGGGATTTACAGGAGGACATGGACAAGAGTTACATGAAATCAATCAACTGGCATTTGTTAAGCACTTACTATGTGCCAGGCTCTTGTGCTAAGCACTGGGGATAAAAGCAAAAACAGCTTCTGCCCTCAAAAAACTTACATTCTGATGGGGGAAACAACATGTATAAACCAGGGCGTGTATGACAAATGCAGAGGAGATAGTAACCCAGAAGGGGATGGCATGGGCAGCTGGGGGGGATCAGAAAAGGTTTTCTGCAGGAGGTGGCATTTGGTCTGATTCTTAAAGAAAAGCAAGCATTCTAAGGGTTGGAGATTGGGAGGAAAAGCATTTCAGGTAGGAAGGAACATCCTATACAAAGGGGAGATGGAGGGTCATGTGCAAAGAATAGCCACTAGGCCAGCAGAGGTGGATTGTAAAGAATGTGGAAATAGGTAGAATAAAATAAGACTAAAGAGGTAGGAATGGGATTGGGAGCTTCTATAAATGTCAAATTTCATATTTGATCCTTAAGGGGCCACTGGAGTGGGATGGGGGTGGAGGACATGGTCAGACCTGCATTTTAGGAAAGTCACTTTGGGAGCTTAATGGAGGATGGAAACCAATCAGAAGGCTATTGCAATATTCTAGTGGAGAGGTGATGAGGACCGGGACCAGTTATAGCTATGTGAGTAGAGAGAAGCGTAGGCGTGTAGGAGATATTGAAGAGAATGAAAGCCATGTCATTTGGCCACTGATTGGATATGTTGAGTGAGTAAGTCAGCAAAGGAGGGTTGACATCTGCAGTATTGGAGAGAGTATTGACATCCTAGAGATCATAGATCCACTGAAGGACTGAGGTTTGCTCCTGAACTAAAATCTTATTCTGAGGCTTCATTATGGCATAGAAGTGACCTCTTATTTTTCCATTTCTCCAAGGTTATGTTAATGGTGCACAAACTGTTGTAGGTCCTATTAAGTTGGAGAGGATTTGAGGAGAGACCTGCTGTTAATGAACTGTGCATCATTTATCCAGGGACTACCAAAATAAGGTCAGAAAGTAAAAATCTGGAGGAGAAACAACATATTGTTCAAAAGGAATAAATTTTGTAGGGGAAATATTTGTATTTCTGGATATATAGATATATATAGGTATCCATGTATGTAACACATGGTACACACACATATATGCACACGTGCATACTTGTGCATCTGCATGCATGCAAGTGCAAGCAGTAAGTGAAGCCATAATTTATTAATTATTCTTCCCTGCTGCCCAGCTGTGTAAATTAGCTATGCAAACTTAACTATAACACATTTATACATAAGTATATATCTGTGTCTGTGTTTATATATGTAACATATTTTTGTATATTCACACATATATGTTTAAGTATATATACACAGATATACACATGTATAAGCAATATGTGTTGTGGTTAAGACATTCAGATGTCAAAGTAATTTGCCTAAAGCAGAGGTTTGACCACATCATTCCTAAACTCAATTAACTGCAGTGTCTCTCTCTTTCCATTAGGACCAAATAGAAAATTCTCTGTTTGAGGTTCAAAGCCCTTCATAAACTAGCTCCTCTCTCACTTTTTCAGTCTTCTTACACCTCAATCCTTAATGGAGCATGGAAACCAATCAGAAGGCTATTGCAATATTCCAGTGGAGAGGTGATGAGGACCGGGACCAGTTACCGCCATGTACTCTTTGGTTCTTTGGTTCTTTGGCCTGCCTTGCTGTTCCATAAACAAGACGCTCCATCTCTCAGCTCTGGGTATTTCTCTAGTTGTTCCCCATGCCTGAAATGTTCTCCCTATTCACCTCTGCTTTCTGACATACCTGGCTTTCTTCAAGTCCCAGCTAACATTCCACCTTCTAGAGGAAGTCTTTCCCAATCCCTCTTAATTCTAGTTTCTTCCCTCTGTTGGTTATTTCCTATTTATCCTTTGTACAGACCTTCTTGTTTGTTGTCTGCCTCGTTAGATTGTGAGCTCCTTGAGAGCAGGGACTATCTCTTGCCTTTCTGTGTATTCCTGATGCTCAGCACAGTGTCTGAATCACAGTAGGTGCTTAATACATGCCTATAGGCTAATTAAGATGACATGGCTATTACTGTCTGGGAGCAGGAAAAAAATCAATTATTAAAACATGACTCTAGGTTGTAGTTGAAATTATAAAACACATTTGTTATTTTAAGGCCCTCTGTCTTGATTGTTGATATAATTTTATAAATTGTTGACTGTGCCTGGATTTCTTTCATGAAATGTAAAATGTTGAAATTTCATTGTTACTAACTTTTAATGAATGTAGAGCAGTTTCCATAAACTATATTAGCTTTGATAGAAGACATGTAAACAGGTTTTTATGTAATAATGAATTTTCTAATGGCTTTTCTTGGCTAAAGACAGCCTATACATATTTGGAACTGTATATATTTTATTGTCCTGTGTCTAGAAAATCTTTTGATGATGTTATCTGGATATGAATCATTGAACACCCACCAGAAGAATCAAAATGCAGGTGACCTAAAGGGCATTGGAGAGCTGCACATTTGACCTAAGTAGGGTGCAGTGTATCACCAACGATGACATGTGCAAGAAATGACATAAAAGAAGGTATCATTGAAAACCTGTATGATCGGAAAAAGGAAGTGGACTGGGCAGAAAGTAAGCAAAAACAAGAGACTGATGGCCTGATTACTGCGCTTTGTGCCCGTAATGTATTAAAAGAAAGACGAAGACCTCAGTGTGTTGGGCAGTTCTTCTGTAAGGATTCAATTGAGGACGTGGACAGAATGTGCAGAAGACAAAGAAACATCTATGGGACATTGGAGGTAGTACCCACATCAAGATCACAGAACCATTGACATATGAAATTGTTCACAAGACCGTAGAATGACAGATTTAAGGGACTTTTGATTCCATCTGTTCAAGTCCTCTTCTTGCAAATGAACTGAGGCCCAAGAAGGTTAAGTGACTTGCTCCTCATCGCAAGCTAAGTAACAGAATGAGGATTCAAACTGAGTTCCTTTGACCTGAAATCTAGCACTTTATCTACTTCATCAGGACACTAGATAATATTTTTGGTCAAAACAGACAACACCTCTCTAAAAGTAAAATGAGGTAATGAATGCAAAAGTTCTTTTAAAGAGTCAGACAATTGTAGTGGAAAGTGCTCTAGACTTGATTCCAGAAGTCAGAAATCCAGAGGTTCTGAGTTCAAGTGCTGTCTCTGACACTTAGTAATTGTGTTACCATGGGAAACAATTGAACTTTTTAAGCCTCCATTTCCTGATCTGTAAATTAGAAATGGTAATACCTGTAGCACCTACTTACCAGGGTTTAAAAATGAGAATCAAATGAGATAATTTATGTAAAGTTCATAACAAACCTTAAGACATCATCTAAACATTATTATATTATAATTATTAACAATCACTTCTAAGCCTGTTTACACATCTGTAAAATGAATTAATGAAATAGCATTTATAAAGCACTCACTATGTGTCAGGTACTGTCCTAAATTTTGTGCATAAAATACAATATTTAGATAGTTCCTTCCCTCAGCAAACTTACATTCTAACATGAGAAACAGTATATCTAAGGGAGTGTGGGCTGGGAAGGATGGGTCTGGTGAGTCATTAGGATCCTGCGTTGATGCATAGGGTGGTCATCTGAGATACCTTTTCCAGGAGTAATGGTAGCATGGATGTATGATTTGATTACTAAGCCCAGAGCTAGAGGTAGAAAGTAGAAGAAAAAAAAAGGTAGAAAGGGAGTGGGTGTTGGGGAAGGAGGGGTGTGCACAAGTTGTGGGTGGTAGCAAGTCAGTCAGGGCTAATGACTTCATGGGATAAAAAGTACAGTCTGATATGATAGTCTGTGGCTGGTTATATGTAGAAGGTGAGATGAATGTGTGCTTACTCACCATTCATGACGGGAATTTCTAAACTGAGTAGATCAAGTTTACCAATGCCTAGAGTAATTTTTGTGGCAGTCTGGTCTTGAAGTGCCATTCCAAGTGGGGAGAAGCAGGGTAACAGCCAAGCAAATGGCAAAAGGACTTGAGGGGTTAGGGGAGTTGTAGCCTGGATGGAATGGGAAGCATGGTCTGGATATGATGATGGCAATTACAGGATTTTTGAGAAGATCTGATCAGATAATATCTGTAAAAGACTTTGTAAACCTTAAAATGCCATATAAATAGCTAATTTGTTGCTGCTATTATCATTAAGTTGCATTCTTATAAAGAAAGATCTCAAATATCCCCATGATGAAGTTAGAAATTACAGCTGGCCCTGATCAAACAAAGAAGTGCGTGTTTGAAGCGGCACACTTTAAAAGTCCTACAGGGATTAACTTTTTCATGCTATCTTATAGAGTGGAATATTCTCAAAGTATGAGAAAGATCATGGATGGTACTTTTGCCAAGAAAAAGTCATTGGAAAGAAGTTAACAACTTCTGAACCATATGCCTACTTTCTCAACACTGTAAAAGCTTTATGAGAGTGGTCTATGCACATATTGACGGCATCCTTGATGAAAAAGATAAGGGAATAAGCAAACTTTTATAGCAGATGACATTTTACGGCAGATAACATTTTCATAGTCACGTAACTGTTAGAGAGATATCAAGAATATACAATTCAGTTGTGTCTATTGTTTGTTGATTTAAAAAAAAAAGTATTTTACTCAGTAGAATAGGATGCAGCCTTAAAGGATCCCCTCATAAAACATATATTTAACATATGTTAACAACCAAACAACTCAATGGCAGATTATTTTATTCTTCATTATTTTATTAAACCATGAAAATTATTTTATTCAGCAATCCTGTAATTATATATATCAAGCAGGCATGAAATTAAGAGACATGTTTACTGAAGGTGTCATGGAAGATGTCCTATACAGAATCCAAATGGAAGAGAGATTAACAATCAGTGGTGAAATTTTCTAGATGCTTCTTTTCATGTATTAAATTTTGTTGGTTACATTGAGTCCTAAAGCACCATAGAGACTCTTCAATGTCCTTCACAGTTATTTCATTGTCATCTTTATTCAAAACAATTTGTTTTAGATCTCCACACTAGAAAAGTAAAACAGGTGAATATTATATTTTGTCCAGATTATGACATACTAGTGGACAGACAGGCCATTGAGTTAGTTTATTAGTATACAACATACATGTACTATAGATGGACAACACATCGGTCCTAGAATTGAACAGGAAAAGAGAAGACTGAATAACATTTGGGAATCCACACAATATTTTCAATAATTCTAACCCTCCCCCCTTTTTCTTTTCCTCTGTTTCTCTATCTCTGTCTCTGTCTCCCTTTTCTCCTCTTTTAGGAAAATGGAAAGACATACAGTGGCTATAAGGAGACTGTAACATATTATTAACCATAACTTGCCTGCCAGAAGCCATGTGAAAGGCCTAATTCAGGACCTTTATAACCAGAGAAGGAGATGGGTCAGTCTTGTAGTAAGAGTAAGGGGGTAACATAGCAAGACCTATCTTGCTATTTATGAAATAGTAATCAAGAAAAAGCCTATATCAAATTAGACAAATCCTCTCAGAGGATTTGTGAAAAGACATGGATAAAAATTATACAAGATGAGAAAACATGATGGGATTGTATTCTGCACTTGGTAGAGAACATATCAACACTGACAACATCAGAGACACACTGAAGCGCTGGCATTTGAAGAAATATGCCCTCTTTTAATTGTTTTCTATTTATTTTGTATATAGCTTGTTTTGTATTTATTTGTTTGGATGTTTTCTCCCCTATAATTATAAACTCCTTGAGGGCAGGGACTGTCTTTTGCCTCTTTTTGTGTTCTGAACACTTAGCACAGTGCCTAGCACAAGGTAAGTGCTTAATAAATGTTTACCGATTGATTGATAGCATTATAGTTATACCAATGTATATAGGCATATCTCTATGATAACCTCCCTGAAACTGAACTTATAACATGAAATTTGATAAATCAGAACTGAGTCTTGGCTCTATCCAAGGGGTTTTAGTTACCACAAATACTCAAGGAATGTACACTCTCAAAGCAGAATACCATGATAAAACTTAAAGATAGTATTAAACTCTATGTCTTTATGAAAGCAACAACTCAAACACTTTGATTAGGATATTTTTTAGCAATCATCTCAACATAAACCATAAGTACAAGTGAATGGAAGCAGATAAATGATATTGTGGTTGTATTCTTCTACTTGTTAAAAATATTAATTTGATCATCTTTTCCTCTCCTTTAACCTCACCACTTCCCCCCAAGAAAATTATAGAGATTGGGATATTTCAGCTAGAGAATTTAATTTTCAAATGAAATAATATGTACATATGTAGTGCTTTGCAAAATGCAGAGTGTTATATAAATTTCAGTGATTTTTTTTGTTGTTATTATTTCTTAATTCTCAAGTATAAGCATGCCAAAGAGCATCTTAGAAGTCTAGTTCCCACTGAGGTTCAGAGCAGGTGCTACTACTCACACAAAATTCTTCCTGATCCTCCTTCTTCTTTCTCAAATTATCTTGCATTTATTTGTTTCCTTGCTGTCTTCCCTCGGAGGACATACTGGCCTAGGAACTTAAAAAAAATCTTTGTATCCTTAGTACCTAGCACAAGGTTTTCCTCTTTCTGTTCACGTGGTCAATAAAGTATACTAAAATAACAAAATCATTTCTGTTTATTTAATGTTTCTTTAATTGCATTTATTTCAATGGAAAAAATATGCAATTAAAGCCATCTACTTCTCTTACACAGTAAAAACCCAAGTACTCAGGGTCTGCAAAAACCCCCAGCATTTATATAACCTTACCTGATGTCTGATTCTAGCTTAACTAACAATCTGCAGTTAGAAGTTAAGAATATTCTTTTTTCAATTTTCTCAGGCAAGTGAAGTTTTAAGCGTAAAATGCCGATGTATTGTTGCTTCTAGGGTGAAACACCAAGGTCTGTAGTTTAGATTTCACTTGGATTAGTGGTTTTCAACTTATTCATTCATTTATTCATGCAGCAAATATTTATGAAATATTTGTTGTATGTAGAAATGTACAGAGAACTGTGCTAGCATTGAGGCATATACAAAGTTTATATAGCATATAGTGTCTGACATTATAACAATTACCTGTTGGTCTCAGTAACCCTTACAACTTTTACAATTCCAAAAACTTCAATCTGCAGAATGAACCTCTGTGCAATCCAAAACAAATAGTAAGTATATGTACTATGTGCAAGGCACTCCTAGGCATTGAGCAGAATAAATAGATTTATAAACCATAATACTTGACTTTTAAGAAATTTATAAGGACTAGATATGACATCCAAAGATGCATCATCATCATCGTTATATTTTAATAATTTATATGATGATGTAGAACTAATTATGAGTATAATAAAATAACAATTCCTTATATGATATTAATATAACACTTACAAGGTAGAATTACAAATGTTATTATATAAGTAATTAGAGCAATATTGAGGATATATTAGATTATATATTTCTAATTATATGCTATTATAATGAATAATTATTATATAATAACAATGATAACTTATTTATATGGCACTTTAATGATTGATTGATGATATTTATATAGTGCTTTAGAGTTTACAAAGTACTTTGTGTTTATTTTTCTAGCCTGATCCTCACATAGTCAGGTAGATAAGAATATTCCTATACCCATTTTACAAATTTACAGGTACTGATTCTCAGAATCATAGAATGTCAGAGTTGGAAGTGACCTCAGGGGCCATCTACCCCAAACCACGCCTGAAAGAGAATGTTCTATACAATATAACGGACAAGTGGTCATCCAGGTTCTGCTGGAAGACCTAAAGAAAGAGACAATGAGCTACTTTCTTGGCATCTCCAGACACTTTTGGAGAGCTCTAATTTTTAGGATGCTTTTTCTTTACTTAAGGCCGCTATTCTTCCTATTGCTCCTCATTTTGGACTCTGGGGCTGACCAGAGCAAGTTTAATCCCTCTTCCGTGTGACAATTTTCCAAATGTTTAAAGATGGTTATCATAGAGTCTCCTTAAGACCACTCCCAACTCAGTACCATTCTTACCACAATTCCTTCAACCAACTCTCCCATGGCAGGAGGTCAGAGCCCTTTATTATCCTGGTTATTTTCCTTTGGATTTTTTCTCGCTTATCTATATCCTTGGCAGTTAGGGGGCACAATGGATAGAGTGCTGGGCCTGGAATCCAGAAGGCCTGAGTTCAGATATAGCAGGGGAAGAAACTTAATCTCTATCTGCTTGACTTCCCTCAATTGTAAAATGGTGGTCATAATAGCACTTACTTCTCAGCACTTTTGTGAAGATCAAATGAAATATTTATAAAGTGCTTAGCACAGTGCCTGGTATACAGTAGGTGCTTAATAATTGCTTGTTCTCTGCCCCCTCTCTCCCTTAAAATGGAGCCATCAGAACTGAACACAATAGTACACATGTCCTGATCAAGGCAGAATGAGCATGGCTATGAATCTTATATTCCTGGGAACTGTGCCTTTCTTAATACAATCAAATATTGTATTTGTTTTCTTTGTTGCCACATCATACTGCTGACTCATTTTGAGCTTACCCACCATTAAAATAGCCAGATGATTTCCAGAGCTACAGTTTGGCCAGACCATCCATATCTTGTACTTAAACTGATTTTTGAACACAATTATATGACTTTACACTGATTTGTATTAAATTATATCTTATTAGATTCAGATCAATTCTCAGTCTGATCTTTTGAATCTGGACCCTATCATTGAGTATGTTACTTACTCTTCTTGGATTAGGGCCATCTATGGAGTTGAAGAGCATGCTATCTAAGTCAAGATTAGCATTCTAAGAGAAGACTGAAATACAGAAAAGTTAGATTATTTATCAAGATTATGAATTTATTAAATGTTAGCACTGGAATTAGAATCTAGGTCCTTTGATCTGTTCCCTACCAATATGTTCCCTTGTTTTCATTGTCTTTTTGAAAATGGCATATTGGTAATAATAGAATCACAGATTATTAGAGCCAGAAGCTACTACCCAAGGTCAAATGACTCACTATTTCATAAGATTAACTACTTGCCCTGAAAAATCACCTCTCTCTACCTGCCAGAGACAAATTCTCACCATTGTAATCTCCTATGAACATGAAGAATTGCCTTTGAGGCAAAACATATTAGATCATTATCTGCTTTTAACATGTTAGTATGAATTAGCTCATCAGATTGGTACAACTGACCTAGATGGACTCAAGAGGGTTGAACACAAGATGGGTCCATTTTATAATGAGGGGGTAAAAAGGAATCGATACATGGGATATGGCCCAGGGAGGGCTGATCATTGAGTTTTGGGAGGAGCAGTAAATTCAAAGAGGATGGAACAAAGAGATGGATAAAGGAGAGGTAAAAACTATCAGCCTGCTTGATAAGTTGGAGCAGAAAGGTGGTGCAGTAGATAGAGTGCTAGGCTAGAAGTCAGGAAGACCTGAATTCAAATCTAGCTTCAGACATGTTTTAGCTGTGTGACTCTGGGCAAGTCACTTGACCCTTATTTGACTCAATTTCCTCATCTGTAAAATTAAGCTAATAATAGCACTTATCTTCCAGGGTTGTTGTGAAGATCAAATGATATAATAATTATGAAGTGCTTAGCACAGTGTCTAGCAAATAGTAGTAAACACCATATAAATTATAGCTATTAATAGTTTCATTATTATTATACATTTTTTCTTGTGGTTAACTCTGCTGGTTTGTATGCTGGAGACCTACTAACCTTCTACTTTGTGGATCCCACCTTGAGACTCACTCTTCATTCAATCTTGAATTAGTGCTATTATTAGGAATATTGGATTTTTTTTAATGAGAAGGGGAATTGATTGAATTCTCCTATGTATTTTGCTACCTATATTTAGTGCCAAATGCCTCTCTAAATGAATGTTTTTTGTGTTTAATCAGTACCCAAACTAGGAAAGGATAAAGAGATCCCATGCACAAAACAAAACTTACATAATCAAATGAGATGTATTAAAGAATATTCTTTATAGACTACTAAGGCCATAGAAGAGCTAGAAATGGAAGCTACTACAAGTCTTCAGGGCAGGACAGGAGCAAAGATGGTTTCCTGGTTTCCCATTTTTGTGTATGTCTTAAGCAGGAATGGTGCCCCCTTTGACATACATCTGTGATATTTTGTCAATTTTCCTCATTTCCCATGGCCTTTAGGGTACTGATCATTGCAGAAGCATAGTTTCATTTGTTACCTCCACTCCTTGGTCTACACTTTGGATCTTAGAGCATTTGTAATTTGTTGAGGGGGTGAAGGATGGTGAAAAGGAAGTATGGAGAGAGTCTGAGTCACTCCATCGTTGGCTTTGTAAATTTATTGGGTTTGTTTTTATAGAGATAGGGCCCTTGCTTGAACTCTGGGGGCCATTAGTCTCTAAATTTCCCAGAGCTCAGTAGGACATGCTTCAGCACAGGTGGTCACTAACTCATGAGAGGCTTCATGGAAAAAAACAACAACAACAACAACAACAACAAAGAATAAAGGTGATGTTAAGTTTATTTTTGGCCTAAATTTATAGCTTAACTAAACTCTCTTGATCTAAGTTTCAGATTCTAAAGTCAAGTCAAATATATAAGCATTTATTAAACTAGGCATACACAGAAAGGCAAAAACAGTTCCTGCCATCAAGGAGCTCACATTCTAATGAGAGGGGAGAACATATAAACAATGATGATTGTAGCAACAAGTTAATATAATTTGGCCTTCTTTTCGGTATTTCATATATTGGAGTGTCTTGTTACCTTGAGATGTTCCAGGAGGCCATTACTGGGGGCCAGAATAGGCCCAAATACAAACTCCAAAATAGTAAAAAAACCTATTAATCAGAGACCGATGGCTGGTTGTTATGATGAAAAAGGTGTGCCTTTGGAATGGTGAGCCCTGATTCTTGAAGCCCACCAGACCTCAACTTGTAGCTTTACAAAAGCCTTTTATCTGGTAATTTTAGGGCCCAGTGAAAATTAGGGATGGATCCAAACATTTCTGATTCATTTTCATTTTATAACTATTATGTGATGTCTTTTGGGTGTAAGAGGACCCAGTCTCTGAGTTGCCCTAGGATTACCTTCTTAATATTCCAGACTTTTGTTGCCCAAGGTAAAAACATCTCACATCACCAGGCACCTTTCAGAATTCTGAGCTGCCAGAGTTACTGGTCTCTAAACTTGGCAGACAGCGCTGGTCCTCCTTGGCTGTTATCTCAGAGTTATCGGGCTCTGCTGAATGATGCAACATGCAAACCACTTTGATCTTAACCTTAAATTCTGCTGTCTCTTTCCAATAACATCTTTATGACTCTTTATCCAGTGGGGCAAGTTTGTATATGCAATGTTCCATGGTCTTGCCAATGCTATGCGTTCCACTGGTAGTCAATGCCAGTAAGGGGTATTTCAGAATGGGATGTGAAAATTTACCAGGCTTTTTGTCTACTTATAGAGAGTCAAGTCGAGGAACTGCTTATTAATTGACAGGCCCCCTGGAGCCAATGAGTTTCAGTTTCCATGAAATTTTATTGTTGATTTTTTTCTTGAAAATTATAGTTTTAGAAATGTAGATTAGTTTCTTAATACTCATTTACTTCATATTTCATAAATTCAACACATTAGGGTTGCACTATCACAGACATACACCATTCAAATTTACTACCAAAGTCCTCCAAACATGTGTA
Organism: Vombatus ursinus; assembly: GCF_900497805.2. Lineage (NCBI taxonomy): Eukaryota > Metazoa > Chordata > Mammalia > Diprotodontia > Vombatidae > Vombatus > Vombatus ursinus. The sequence continues at coordinate 22,984,376 of NW_020954564.1, forward strand.
TTCATAATCCGCTACAGGGAACCAGATGCCCCATATAGGATTAAAGAATTCCATATTCTAATGCCAGACACAGGCCCTGCTGCTCTCTTGGTGCAATTGTTCTCAACACAAATTGAAACAATATATTTCCAGCCATTTTCATAGTTGTAATTACTGCAAAAATCATAATATCGCAAACATATTTTAAACACCTGTACTTTTGGCCGGGATGTTTTTTTAAAAGATTTGTGTTTTTCCTTTTGCATACTGTTGAGACAATACAGTGATGGAGGCAGTTGCTAGATCTCTTTGTCAGAAGACAACTATAAATTTAGGCCTGTAAAGGAGAAGTAATAGAAACTGGAATAAAGGACCCAGATGTGCCCTTTTTTGTCCCTTTCTACTTCTTCAAGGTTCCCTCTCTCCGCCTTAATCCATTCTCCCCTCCCAATATAAGGGCAAGTAGAATTCACTGAAGCAGGTTTGGTTTTTACATGTTGAGTTGGTCCTTTGCAAAGATATAAAGTTTGGAGCCCAAAACCTAGCTTAGTCAGACCACTGAAACAAAGGGTAGAATACTGTCTGTTGGAAGAAGGGGAGGGCTTGGGAAATTGTGGAACATCTATAAGTTTTTTAACACACACTGTCTAATCAGCCTCTGACAGATCCATTGTAAATCAAAGGTCTGGTAAGTGGGGATGCCAGAAATGTTTGATCTCATTCCAAGCCTTGAAACAACTTGCTTATTTTTTCTGCAGTTTGGCTCCTCACTAAAATAAAACATTGAGAGATGAATGTTCTGACGGGTCATTGTGTGTCAACCTGTCACTCTGTAATGGTGACATATTTCAGCTGGATTGAGATGGTGTGGTTGGGGGAGGTCTGCAAGAAAGAGAGAGGGAAGAGAGAGAAAGAGAGAGAGAGAGAGAGAGAGGAGGGAAGGAAAGAGACAAAGAATAACAAGATTTCTGCTCTCTCCTTATGGCTGATCTTCATTTAAACCAAACACTTGTCATGTTCAGGGGAAGTTTTATAAATTTTTAATGATATTGGGTACAACTGGTGCTTTGAAATTTGCTGTACTTTAATTTTTTCTTCGTTAGCAAAGGTTCACTAATGCATTGAAGTGCTAAGAGCGTATCCTAGGGATGCCACGATAATTGTGTTGTTAATAATATTGTGGCACTAGTAATGTTCTCCTGGTAATCAAGGCATGAGATTTTTTTTTAATATATTCAGTTATTACACTGCATCTCGTACAAATCATGTCAATTACAATTGCTAGCCTGTGACAGTTAAAATAATTGTATACGTTTTCTAGAATTTTCCATTGGCTTGGCTAATCAAGCTAAAAAAAAAATCAACACATTATTTGCATTAATTTTGTTCCTAGTCTATTCCCACTCCTAAATCATTTGTCCATCTCCTTCAAAAGGCAGAACAGTAAGTATTTTAATAATAAATATACAAACATGTTCACACTAACCTAATGCAGGCATGCGTCTATATGTCTACCAGGACAGGGACTAATCTGCTATGAATGTTTTGTGGGATTAGGTATATATGTGTCTCTAGAGATTGTCCATGCACATTGAAGCTGAGTTTCCTTGGTGTATGTTTGGAACATGTAGAATATATATTTGTGAAGATACACATCTGTAGGATCATTTCCATGGATTTATCCATTCCCCATGCACCACCCTGGGCTAGTATTCTGAGTTTTCTGTTCACAAAACTAACTAGTTTAAGAAAATAAGATTTTGCCCTTTCTCCATAACTTTCTCCTGAAATAACCTGATCATTTTTTTGTACTAAGAAATACATGTACTAACCTTGTAGAAACAAGATGGTGATTTTAGAGACTGGCCTCTAACCAGTGGAGATTGATACTAACATTTTCTGTATTTGTAATTGAATGAACTAAATGTCTTCCAAAGTAATAGACACTAAGAAACAACAACAGCCCATAAAGTCCCTTGGGGATCATTTGTTCGTCCATAGTCTCCAAACCATCGTGGTTTCTTTCTCCTCAGTCAGGTCAAGCCTTATTCCCTACTTCCAATGGAGAGGTTGAAATGTCTGGATTCTATAAATGGCTTTGTAACCAAGCATGGGGCACTAACATGTCACCTTATCATAGGGCATAGGTGTCACCTTATCAGTGAGGGAAGAGAGGAGAGAAGGCATTGAAAATCACCTTTTAAGAGGTCATGGCAATGCATATAACTTTTGCTTCAGACTCGAACTTTGCATCGGAGGGGCAGTTGGGTAGTGCCGTGTATGCCCAACTCTGGTATGGAAGGATGCAGAGTGAGCCAGGAATATAGCAATTACATGTGGAGGCCTATAATGAGCCATGGCCACACTTGAGAAATAACAAGTCTACTGGCAGAAGTATCTGAGGAATGACAGGCGAACATGACAGGATTATTTGAAGAATTATCAGTGAGCTGGGTGATATTATTTGGAAAACCAGAAATAAACAGCAAGGTTTTCAGAGGCCCTTCTTCCTTCCTTCTTTTATCTCCCCTTCCCCTCCTCCCCTTCTTCCCTGTTATCATGTGGAGAGTTGCATGAGAGGATAAAGTAGCCACAGGTTGAAGGGGTCAGGGAAACAAAATGTTTTTTTATGCAATAAGCTTCTTCTAAACACGGCTTGAACAAATCATCTCTCAAAATGTAGAATTTATTCCTCAACTTTGCCTGGAGGTAACAGTGGAGAGAACAGATTTTT